>NW_026599982.1:300000-600000 GCF_029784135.1 Toxorhynchites rutilus septentrionalis
GCTACACAATGGAATAACGGAAGGAGTAGTTCTGGTGCAATACGCCGACGACTTCATGGAGATAATCAAAGGTAAAAACTTCGAAGACGTTCAAAACCGCGGCCAGATCTTTTTGAACGAATTCAAGAGTAAAACTGAAAATTTGAACCTGAAAATAAATGAAATCAAAACAAAAGTCATGTTATTCCAGCTCAATAAAAAAGTTTTGAAGCTAAAGATAGGACACACAGAATTGGAATCGGTGAACATGTACAAATACCTTGGGGTTACACTCGATCGTTCATTAACTTATGGAGCACATATAACATGCTGAAGGTCGTGAGCAGTACACGAAATGGAGGACACCCTCAAACCCTAAACATACTGTACAACGCAATAGTTCGGAGCTACCTGGAATATGGGGTTTCGATATACGCAAACTCTTCAAAAACGAACCTGGAAAAACTCACGGTCACGAATAACGTTTGTTTGAGAAAAATAACGGGTTGTTCAAAAACAACACCAATTAACACTCTCTGCGCTATAGCCAGTCAACCACCCTTGCAATTTCATCGGAAGTTAACAACGGCAAAGGAAATAGTTAGACACGCACAGTACTCAACACCAGTCTGGAGGCAGTTAATTGCCCACAACGACATACCAGCAGATAAGCAAACTTACCAAGAAGCGGAAGTTCGAGGAGTACAAGGATGTTTTCAGCGAGATCTCACAAGTTGTATGGGTTCAATCAGAAATTGATGATCAACCATGGACTAAAAGAAATACATCAGCCAGAATCTTGAAGCAACTGGGAAAAATTCACGGACAATACAAGTTCCACCGGAAGATCTATACGGATGCTTCGAAGGACAACGATCACTGTGGCATTGGAATCTACGATGACTACAGCAAGAGGATGATCAGCAGGAAACTAAATCACTCTGTATGTACGATGTCGGCTGAGCTGGAAGCGATTGGAGAAGCTCTACGGTATTTGAAGAGGAACCAGCTCAATAATGCTGTTATTCTTACTGATTCGAAGTCTGGATGTGAGTTCATCAGAGGGCAACTAGATGCAACAGAAAGGGACGAAATCATTCAGGAAATCCTGGAAACAGCCATAACAACCAACTCCTGTATTCAGTGGATTCCGGGGCACGTGAACCTGGAAGGCAACGAGATAGCTGATAGTCTGGCTAAAGCCGGGCTCCAGTCGAACGAGGTGATCCACAATCGGTTTTTACCACACGATGCAATCAACTGGATCAAGAACGACGTCACTGAAAAAATACAACAATGGTATGTAAACTACACTCAAGAATTTGGCAGAAGTATATACTAAGGTGGGCCAACTTGCTATAACCACTCTTCAGCCATCTTGAAAGTCTACTGTGTTTTGTTTGTAAACGAAACACAATACGCTATTGCCGAAGCTCGCTCGTGATCAGTCTGTCTCTTTCACGCTACAAGCAAATAATTCCCCTTCTACTTTCTTCCGTGCTGTTTTCATATACCGCTCCCCTAACCAACTTAGTGGCGAAACGGCCTCACCTAGTACCATAGACCCGTCTTGATAGCAAGTATGCTGTGCCATTTGACAGTGGGGATTGTCAAAGTCCCACGATTTAGAAGAAGAAGAAGAAGTCGAACGGGTTACAAAATGCATTATTTTGCCAATTTCAACCCGTTCGGGATCCGGAATAGAGGTGAATTCCTTAATATTTTCCTTCGTTGATCGTATTGTTGTGAACCTATTCACGTTGGAGAGCATATTCGAACATATTCGTTGGCCGAGGCATTTTGATGTAATGTAATACTTTTCCGTTTACTATTTTTGAAAGCATAGGCAGCCGTGGCAGAGTTCCGAGCTCTGCAATACAATTTTCTTACCCAATGTTAAAGTTGCTTAAACTTACATTATACACCCATTAAACGTAAAAATAATAATTGTATTGATATCAATAAAATTTTATTCTATTGATTTTCATGACATGAAACGCTATGACTAAGGAATAACATTTTATTGAGTAGTTTTTATAGCTGTTTCGATGATGTTGTCTGGCATCAGTGTCGAAAAAATAACGAATTTCACCAAACAAACAAAACCATGGTCGAAGATTGAAAAATGAAAATTTAACTTTCAGAGCACTTGCTCGAGTTTTGATGGGAAGTGTGCGAAAACGATCATTTTCTTCACACTGTTTCGCAAAATTATTGATTTTCGGGCGAGTGATGAGGGAGGGACATGAAAGAAATGAGCGCCATTGTGGCAGCCATTTGTTGCTAGCTTCCACTTTAACCTTAATATAGAGAAAACATATTGGAAACGGAAAAAGTAATTTTCTTTTATAATTTTTAGTTTGTGTTTAATTCAACCCAATGCGAATTTTAATTGGACTAACAACACCTACACTATACTATATGTAGAGCATATGGGAAGTCACTTTTTCTAATATTTCTTCACTTCTACAATTTTTCTCGCCGCTTAACCAAACGACCCGTTCTCGAGCGGAAAAACAGCTTGGTTTTTTATTTATGAAAATTGAAATAAATCGTTTCACATATCAAGTAATTTTCACCACAACACAAAATTTACACTTACACTTGTGATCATTTTTTCAATTAGATCAATTAGAACTGAGTGGATTTCCGAGCGGTGCTCGCTTATATACCGATTGGTGATTTCAATAGCCTGTTTTGAAAGCAATTTTAAGACTATTGAAACAAGTTTTTGGATCAAAAAGTGACAAGTATAGAACGCGTAGACATTTTATCTTTCGAATGAAGTGTTTATCATACCATTTCGTTCAGTTGTTTAGGAGCTATTAACGCTCAAAATCTCGGTCTCCGGCGTAACGCTTTCGTTTTCGAAACTTTGATTTTACACCCCGGTATAGAAATGAAAGACGTAGTTCTACGTCAAAACTTCGTTGCTTCGGGTTGATGAACAACTGTATGCTTCACCCAAACTACTTTATTGAAGATCGATATTTATTTACTTCACGTTTACTGCCGAACTTTTAATATGAACGTGAACGTGAACGTGAACAAAATCATCCGTGAAATGATCGTACTATTCCACCACCTGTTCAAGTTCACGTTAACGGGAACTCTAAACCAGCATTAATGAGCTACAAGCAATTGCACCGCGGCCTAACGTAGGTGTCGCATAAACTGATGTAGCTTTGCATAAATTCGTCAGATCTGTCGAATAAGATGTAACTTACTGTATCTGGAAATTTTCACATCATAATTGAACATTTTAGAAAAACAACTAAAAAACATCCATTTCGAACAATTAGCAAAATTTATCACACGAATGAAGAATTTTTTGGGTCCCAATGAATTGTATAAACAAAACAGAAGAAAAATATGCGTTAGTTTATAGTATAAATTACCTGAATGGCAATTTTTGCGACTAGGTGAGGTTTCCCGGCTAGAGTTTTTACTTTCCGCCGAAGTTTGAGACATCACTTTTAGGGTTTCCATAAGATCTTAAAACAGATTGCAATGATGTTTATACTTCTTTATATTCCATCACAGTTTCTAACCAGCACTTTCTTATGAGGCACAGTTTTTATAGTATTATTCTCAACCAAGAAAAACAAAAAATGTAATGAATGACCGGTAAGCAATGAATTTAATAAGTGTTGATAACTTGAATATTCATATTAAAAGCAAAACAGTTTTCTCGAAGTGAACCACAAAGCGCTTTTGTTTATCCTTATGACGTTTGTGACTTATGGTACACTCAGAGAAAAGATATAGCGAAATTATCTTTGAATATGAATTAGTTTCAACCAAGGTGCGTAGAAGTATTCCTAAGGTGGGTCAACTTGCTAAAACCACTCTTCAGCTATCTTGGAAGTCTACTGTTTTGTTTGTAAACAAAACACAATACGCTTGTGCCCAAGCTCGCTCGTGATCAGTCTGTCTCTTTCACACTTCAAGGAAAAAATTCCCCTTCTGCTTTCTTCCGTACTGTTTTCATATACCGCTCCCCTAACCAACTTAGTGAAGAAACGGCCTCACCTAGTACCATAGACCCGTCTTGGTTTCAACCAAGATGTGTGGAATAAAGGTGTGACCGTGTCGTCAATAAGTGCGCAGGGGAAACGGTATAAATATACAGAGGACTGTGGAAAGGGATTTGACTGCAAATAGAGATGTCTAAATTTTTCGTTTATTCAATTGTCGATTAATCGTGGGGTCATTTTTAAATATTCGATTCATTCGAATAATTGTTTTTCAGTATTCGATTAACCGAGCGAATATTTATTTCTTGTTATCAAAAAGAACAGATATATTTGTAATAAAAAAGTATGATGTCATAATTTTAAAAGTTACATTAAATATAATTTTGAAATAAACATGGTGCAGAATAATTGTTTTTGAATGAAATGGTATTTTAGTATATTGATAAATTTACCATTTCATGATTTTTTGAGGAAAACAGGAAGTGGGTTATATCAATGGTATAACCGCAAGGGTGACGTAGGACTATCGTTGATTTAGAGATCATTTGTATGAAGTTGAATCTGAATTCATTCTGAATGAATGAATATTTGGAGAACTTCGAAAACGAGAGCGTTACGTTGGAGGCACAAGGTTTTATACATCCAATATTGGATACGGAAATATCCTACTGATGAGGAAGAATAATCTTCAGAAGCTATCCTGTTGATTGCGATTGATTGAAAAATCACAAAACCTAATGTATTTGGTCACAGTGTTACATGGATAGAAAACATTAAAATAAACTCTTTCATATGAATGTAATTTTAAATTCCCAGAGGAACTGGCAGATTATTTTCAGTAACGATTAGATATTTCCACATTTTCCTCGATACTGGAAGCCCACCAGTGGTTAATGCTAACTCGATAACCATCTGTTAATAGCACTTGATTGAAACATATTTGGTCACAGTGTTACATGGATAGAAAACATTCAAATAAACTCTTTCACATGAATGTATTTTTAAATTCCTAGAGGAACTGGCAGATTATTTTCCGGATCTTTCTCGATTCAAACGGAAATAATTCCGTGCGTGTATGTGTGTGTGTGTGTAGCGGCTGCTTCGAGATCTTCCCGGGGAACCGTTTGTAGCATCACTCTCCTCCTGATGGATTCCCTTCTGGCCTAAGGTGCACAAACAGGCTCTTGGTGACACCGTTCATCCGCGCTCTCATGATAAATGAAGAGCTTCACCACAACAGCGACAACATGCTCCAATCGCTGTTCAATTAGAACTGAGTGGATTTCCGAGCGGCGCTCGCTTATATACCGATTGGTGATTTCAATAGCCTATTTTGAAAGCAAATTTAAGACTATTGAAACAAGTTTTTGGATCAGAAAGTAACAAGTATAGAACGCGTAGACATTTTATCTTTCGAATGAAGTGTTTATCATACCATTTCGTTCAGTTGTTTAGGAGCTATTAACACTCAAAATCTCGGTCTCCGGCGTAACGCTTTCGTTTTCGAAACTTTGATTTTACACCCCGGTATAGAAATGAAAGACGTAGTCCTACGTCAAAAAAGTACACAATGAGAATGATGCACAATGTTATTATTGTACCAACATAATTTTTTTTCTGTTCAAAATTACCTGTTCTTTGAATGTTGAATGAAATAGCTCATTTGTTTGAATATTTCTGCTTGGTCCTAATAGCTACTAGTTCAAAAAAGGTACATTTATAGAATCATTGACCACTAGTATGGTATATTTTCCTCGGCACTCTGAATTTGAATACTACTATTTTAGAACGGGAGCACCTTCTCTAAGTCCGCATTTTACTCCTGCAGACCCTGAATTCTTCTTCCCAGTCTCCTCCACCACCAGGGAATCATTTTTATGGTTCAACCGTAAAAGATTTAGCATATCCGAAAAAATTCGACGAAACACCATGACGGTTAACACTCCTATACTCGCGCATAGGTCTGAGAGACCAAGAAATCAATAATTCGTTCATTTCTCAGAAAACATCAACACTACGACATTGCGATTCTCTCTAGCTTCGTCATTCGTTGTTCATCATCGTTTGGCGTATCATATAAGTTGGTACGAGTGCTCCCGTGGCCGAGTGGTTAGCGTCATAACTAACATGCCGGGTGTTCGGGTTCGATTCCCGTTCTGGTCGGGAGAATTTTTCGTCAAAGAAATTTCCTCCGACTTGCACTGTGATCACCCGTATTCTAGAGCTTGCCACTCAGAATGCATTCAAGGCGTGTTATTTGGCATCGAAATCTCAACTAAGTACTAATAAAAATGACGCAAGTAATACTACGTTGAGACGGCGAAGTTCCCCTAGGAACGTTAGTGCCATTGAAGAAGAAGAAGATTTCAAACCGAAGCTATATATTTTCAATTTCATGTTTTTTTTTTCAATTCCGCGAAACATTCATATACTTCCTGATCATCAGAAAAAAAAATCTGGGGGAAGCTGGGGCGATGCATGAATAAGGTAAACATGAAATCTTCTAGTGAGGGCGAATTGAGCAAAAAGGTTTTTCGTTGCTTTCAATCCATTGCATGGCCTATTGCGTGTACGAGTTATCGTAATTGTTTGTACGATTGATTGTGAGTGAAGATCGCTGCTGATTTTTTTCTCTGAATGAACATCATGAAAAATGTTCTTACATGGAACCTATGTGTTGTCCAAACAGAAAATATGAAAAATTGCACATATTTTGTGCAAGCAATTTAAAACTTCTTTAAGGGCGACTAATCTGATAGAGAATAGCTGGTCTCATACAAACTAATGTCGTATCCAGATGACACCATTCCACCGTCAACGCGAAAAGCAGACATACGCAAGGCGTGAGTACTTTCACTCGCATCGGTTTCTGTTCTGCTTTCGCATGGAACAGTCATGAAAAATTGTTTGCGTATGAATGCGTCCGAGCGAAGTAATATTCGCACCCATTTACGCATTCGGCTTGGTGTTCCCGTGATGTAATGGATCCAAAAATGGTCCAGTCGGTAATTTTTCCGATCATAGAGAACAAACTCATTGCACCACTGATACGCTCAAAATATTTCAAAAATCCAAATATATAACAATCCAATCAATTTTAGATCGGAACCAATGACGGAGAGGTCAAGAGAGAACGCGGTTTTGGTCATAGAATACGTCAACGGCGATCGCTTCATAAGTTTTCCAACCAGTGCTTTAAACAATCTTTGGTTTTTAAATTACAACATACGAATCAACAAATTAGAAGAATAAAAAAAAATTGATTGTTCTATTGTACATACCTTTCAATTCATCGACAACAGACGTGCTTTCATTGCTAGACAACGTATTTCCAGTATCAGAATTCTTTTGTTTTGAGCCTGTTTGTTGTGAAGGAACGTCATTTCGAATGGCTGAATATGATATATGATATATGTGAGATATCGTCTAAAGATTTCTGGATGCAATCACCTGAAAATATACATGAGGGTAAAAAAGTATTACCAAAAAAGTAATAACCAAAATGAGCTGTAAAATCTTTCAGTGCAATATACAAAGTTTGGAAAAGAATAAATCAGAGCTAGTCAGAGTATTAGTTAAAGAAAAGTATACAGTTGGAATAATTTCTGAATGTTGGACGAAACAACAATATGAAAATAGTAAATACAAAATTCCGAGATACAACAATTACTATAGTTCAAGGTTAGATGGATACGGTGGTTCCATGATCGTAATCCATGAGGCAGTCAAAAATAGACCAATCGTAGTAGACTCTACGGAGGATATACAATGTGTAGGCAGGTATATGACCAAAATGGATGTAGCAATATTTTCATATATGTTTCACCAAGTGCATCGGTCAACGAATTCAAAGAATTCCTGACAAAGTTATTCAAAAGCGTAGAAAAGTACAAAAAGGTTCTAATAGGCGGTGATTTGAACTCACGTCATCATCTATGGGATCGTCACCACTCGGACGCGAAAGGGAGAATCCTTTTCGACTTTATCAATGACGAGGATATAATCCTGCTGAACAATGGTGAACCAACATACATACCAGCGGAGCTCAACAAAAAATCATCCACGATCGATCTGGTTATGGTCTCCCCAGCACTATACCATGATACGAAAATGGAGATTCTGCAGTACGGGATTGGCAGCAGACACCTTGTCATCCACATCACAATCAAGACTGAACAAAAAACCACAAACAAATACTTTATCAACCGGAAACAAGTGACGGAACAATTAGGAAATTTGGACACAAAGCAAGTATACGGATGGGCCGAACTACAACAGATAGCACGAAAAATCCAGAAAAAAGCGAAGCAGAAGAACCGGTACGAACCGAAGTTTTGGTGGAGTGCAGAAGTGGAAGAAGCATGGAGAAGCAAAAACGAAGCTAGGACCAAATTCAACAACAGTGGCAATCTAGAGGATTTAATGGAGATGAAAAGGAGAGAAAGTTTGTTCACAAGGTGCAAACACAAACTCATGAGGGAGAAATTTCAAGAATACGTCAATGAGATCGACCCAAGCACGAGCAGTAAAGAGTTATGGAAGAAGATTAACGGACTAACGGGCAAAAAGAAGAAAATGAACCAGCCCTCGGTCGTACATGAAGACGAAGAAGCCGCAATCCAATTCCTGAATGCCAATTTCCCAAGTGGGGACGACTACGGTGACTGTCTCTACAAGGAGGTCACGTACGACATTTTGAGCGTGGAAAAATGGAACGAAATTCTACATAAGAAGAAGAAGCCATCTGCAGCAGGCCCAGATGGCCTTAGCTACGAAATGTTAAGAAGTATAAAACCAGATGTTCGAGATAGCGTGATTTACGACCTCAACAGAATGTGGAAAAATGGTAGAGCTGATTTAGCGTTGAACAAAATAAAAGTAATTGCTATACCAAAACCGGGACGGAACCCAGAAATAATCAGCAACCTACGACCGATTTCCATGCTTAACTGCCCTTTGAAGATTATTAACTCGGCAGTACTAGGTGAACTCAATCAATTTATCCAGAAGAAGCGTGTGTTGCCGAATACATCATTTGGTTTCCGAAGACATAACTCTACCACAACATGCTTGAGCTACGTCACGAACCACATTAACGCTATCAAAAGAGAAGGTAAAGTAGCAGGTGCGATCTTCATTGATATGTCAAATGCGTACAACACCGTAAAAACAGGAACTCTGGAACAAATCCTCTTTGAATACGGTACTCCAATCGAATTTATCAAATGGATTGTGAACTTCCTTAAGGATAGAACAATCCAAATACAGGTAGGAACGAGGACAGTTGAAAGGACCGTCAGAGATGGACTTCCTCAAGGAGACGTTTTGTCCCCTGTATTGTTCAACATCTATACGGCACAGGTACACAATGGAATAACGGAAGGAGTAGTTCTGGTGCAATACGCCGACGACTTCATGGAGATAATCAAAGGTAAAAACTTCGAAGACGTTCAAAACCGCGGCCAGATCTTTTTGAACGAATTCAAGAGTAAAACTGAAAATTTGAACCTGAAAATAAATGAAATCAAAACAAAAGTCATGTTATTCCAGCTCAATAAAAAAGTTTTGAAGCTAAAGATAGGACACACAGAATTGGAATCGGTGAACATGTACAAATACCTTGGGGTTACACTCGATCGTTCATTAACTTATGGAGCACATATAAGGGAGATTAAGAGTTGCTCCACTGACAGGATTAACATGCTGAAGGTCGTGAGCAGTACACGAAATGGAGGACACCCTCAAACCCTAAACATACTGTACAACGCAATAGTTCGGAGCTACCTGGAATATGGGGTTTCGATATACGCAAACTCTTCAAAAACGAACCTGGAAAAACTCACGGTCACGAATAACGTTTGTTTGAGAAAAATAACGGGTTGTTCAAAAACAACACCAATTAACACTCTCTGCGCTATAGCCAGTCAACCACCCTTGCAATTTCATCGGAAGTTAACAACGGCAAAGGAAATAGTTAGACACGCACAGTACTCAACACCAGTCTGGAGGCAGTTAATTGCCCACAACGACATACCAGCAGATAAGCAAACTTACCAAGAAGCGGAAGTTCGAGGAGTACAAGGATGTTTTCAGCGCGATCTCACAAGTTGTATGGGTTCAATCAGAAATTGATGATCAACCATGGACTAAAAGAAATACATCAGCCAGAATCTTGAAGCAACTGGGAAAAATTCACGGACAATACAAGTTCCACCGGAAGATCTATACGGATGCTTCGAAGGACAACGATCACTGTGGCATTGGAATCTACGATGACTACAGCAAGAGGATGATCAGCAGGAAACTAAATCACTCTGTATGTACGATGTCGGCTGAGCTGGAAGCGATTGGAGAAGCTCTACGGTATTTGAAGAGGAACCAGCTCAATAATGCTGTTATTCTTACTGATTCGAAGTCTGGATGTGAGTTCATCAGAGGGCAACTAGATGCAACAGAAAGGGACGAAATCATTCAGGAAATCCTGGAAACAGCCATAACAACCAACTCCTGTATTCAGTGGATTCCGCGGCACGTGAACCTGGAAGGCAACGAGATAGCTGATAGTCTGGCTAAAGCCGGGCTCCAGTCGAACGAGGTGATCCACAATCGGTTTTTACCACACGATGCAATCAACTGGATCAAGAACGACGTCACTGAAAAAATACAACAATGGTATGTAAACTACACTCAAGAATTTGGCAAAGGAAGAAAGTTTTTCAAACTGCAGACAGGGATTAATTCGAAATATTGGTTCCATAACCTGCCACTAACCAACACCGAGATAAGAACCCTAAACCGTCTACTGGCCGGACACGATTATTCTCCATTCTGGCTGAGCAAGATGAAAATTAAAGATGAGTTCTACTGCCAGCTTTGCAACTGCCTTAACACATCAGAACACATAATTTTCAACTGTATTAACTACGTAACACACAGAGACAAACACAACCTTGACAAATATATCTCAATCCAAGATGCTTTCGACGACAAAAACATTGATACTCTGAAAAACATTTGTAAATTTCTCAAAGAAATCGAAATGAAAATCTAAACCGCTCTTTGCACCTTTTGACAAGACGAAAATAAACAAAAGCTACTCCCAATGAAAAACTGACTGGCGTTATAGCAAGCAAGGCGCCTAGAAGTATATACTAAGGTGGGCCAACTTGCTATAACCACTCTTCAGCCATCTTGAAAGTCTACTGTGTTTTGTTTGTAAACGAAACACAATACGCTATTGCCGAAGCTCGCTCGTGATCAGTCTATCTCTTTCACGCTACAAGCAAATAATTCCCCTTCTACTTTCTTCCGTGCTGTTTTCATATACCGCTCCCCTAACCAACTTAGTGGCGAAACGGCCTCACCTAGTACCATAGACCCGTCTTGATAGCAAGTATGCTGTGCCATTTGACAGTGGGGATTGTCAAAGTCCCACGATTTAGAAGAAGAAGAAGAAGTCGAACGGGTTACAAAATGCATTATTTTGCCAATTTCAACCCGTTCGGGATCCGGAATAGAGGTGAATTCCTTAATATTTTCCTTCGTTGATCGTATTGTTGTGAACCTATTCACGTTGGAGAGCATATTCGAACATATTCGTTGGCCGAGGCATTTTGATGTAATGTAATACTTTTCCGTTTACTATTTTTGAAAGCATAGGCAGCCGTGGCAGAGTTCCGAGCTCTGCAATACAATTTTCTTACCCAATGTTAAAGTTGCTTAAACTTACATTATACACCCATTAAACGTAAAAATAATAATTGTATTGATATCAATAAAATTTTATTCTATTGATTTTCATGACTGAAACGCTATGACTAAGGAATAACATTTTATTGAGTAGTTTTTATAGCTGTTTCGATGATGTTGTCTGGCATCAGTGTCGAAAAAATAACGAATTTCACCAAACAAACAAAACCATGGTCGAAGATTGAAAAATGAAAATTTAACTTTCAGAGCACTTGCTCGAGTTTTGATGGGAAGTGTGCGAAAACGATCATTTTCTTCACACTGTTTCGCAAAATTATTGATTTTCGGGCGAGTGATGAGGGAGGGACATGAAAGAAATGAGCGCCATTGTGGCAGCCATTTGTTGCTAGCTTCCACTTTAACCTTAATATATAGAAAACATATTGGAAACGGAAAAAGTAATTTTCTTTTATAATTTTTAGTTTGTGTTTAATTCAACCCAATGCGAATTTTAATTGGACTAACAACACCTACACTATACTATATGTAGAGCATATGGGAAGTCACTTTTTCTAATATTTCTTCACTTCTACAATTTTTCTCGCCGCTTAACCAAACGACCCGTTCTCGAGCGGAAAAACAGCTTGGTTTTTTATTTATGAAAATTGAAATAAATCGTTTCACATATCAAGTAATTTTCACCACAACACAAAATTTACACTTACACTTGTGATCATTTTTTCAATTAGATCAATTAGAACTGAGTGGATTTCCGAGCGGTGCTCGCTTATATACCGATTGGTGATTTCAATAGCCTGTTTTGAAAGCAATTTTAAGACTATTGAAACAAGTTTTTGGATCAAAAAGTGACAAGTATAGAACGCGTAGACATTTTATCTTTCGAATGAAGTGTTTATCATACCATTTCGTTCAGTTGTTTAGGAGCTATTAACGCTCAAAATCTCGGTCTCCGGCGTAACGCTTTCGTTTTCGAAACTTTGATTTTACACCCCGGTATAGAAATGAAAGACGTAGTTCTACGTCAAAACTTCGTTGCTTCGGGTTGATGAACAACTGTATGCTTCACCCAAACTACTTTATTGAAGATCGATATTTATTTACTTCACGTTTACTGCCGAACTTTTAATATGAACGTGAACAAAATCATCCGTGAAATGATCGTACTATTCCACCACCTGTTCAAGTTCACGTTAACGGGAACTCTAAACCAGCATTAATGAGCTGCAAGCAATTGCACCGCGGCCTAACGTAGGTGTCGCATAAACTGATGTAGCTTTGCATAAATTCGTCAGATCTGTCGAATAAGATGTAACTTACTGTATCTGGAAATTTTCACATCATAAGTGAACATTTTAGAAAAACAACTAAAAAACATCCATTTCGAACAATTAGCAAAATTTATCACACGAATGAAGAATTTTTTGGGTCCCAATGAATTGTATAAACAAAACAGAAGAAAAATATGCGTTAGTTTATAGTATAAATTACCTGAATGGCAATTTTTGCGACTAGGTGAGGTTTCCCGGCTAGAGTTTTTACTTTCCGCCGAAGTTTGAGACATCACTTTTAGGGTTTCCATAAGATCTTAAAACAGATTGCAATGATGTTTATACTTCTTTATATTCCATCACAGTTTCTAACCAGCACTTTCTTATGAGGCACAGTTTTTATAGTATTATTCTCAACCAAGAAAAACAAAAAATGTAATGAATGACCGGTAAGCAATGAATTTAATAAGTGTTGATAACTTGAATATTCATATTAAAAGCAAAACAGTTTTCTCGAAGTGAACCACAAAGCGCTTTTGTTTATCCTTATGACGTTTGTGACTTATGGTACACTCAGAGAAAAGATATAGCGAAATTGTCTTTGAATATGAATTAGTTTCAACCAAGGTGCGTAGAAGTATTCCTAAGGTGGGTCAACTTGCTAAAACCACTCTTCAGCTATCTTGGAAGTCTACTGTTTTGTTTGTAAACAAAACACAATACGCTTGTGCCCAAGTTTCTGTTTTCATATACCGCTCCCCTAACCAACTTAGTGAAGAAACGGCCTCACCTAGTACCATAGACCCGTCTTGGTTTCAATCAAGATGTGTGGAATAAAGGTGTGACCGTGTCGTCAATAAGCGCGCAGGGGAAACGGTATAAATATACAGAGGACTGTGGAAAGGGATTTGACTGCAAATAGAGATGTCTAAATTTTTCGTTTATTCAATTGTCGATTAATCGTGGGGTCATTTTTAAATATTCGATTCATTCGAATAATTGTTTTTCAGTATTCGATTAACCGAGCGAATATTTATTTCTTGTAATCAAAAAGAACAGATATATTTGTAATAAAAAAGTATGATGTCATAATTTTAAAAGTTACATTAAATATAATTTTGAAATAAACATGGTGCAGAATAATTGTTTTTGAATGAAATGGTATTTTAGTATATTGATAAATTTACCATTTCATGATTTTTTGAGGATGATTGAAAAAAAAGTACACAATGAGAATGATGCACAATGTTATTATTGTACCAACATAATTTTTTTTCTGTTCAAAATTACCTGTTCTTTGAATGTTGAATGAAATAGCTCATTTGTTTGAATATTTCTGCTTGGTCCTAATAGCTACTAGTTCAAAAGAGGTACATTTATAGAATCATTGACCACTAGTATGGTATATTTTCCTCGGCACTCTGAATTTGAATACTACTATTTTAGAACGGGAGCACCTTCTCTAAGTCCGCATTTTACTCCTGCAGACCCTGAATTCTTCTTCCCAGTCTCCTCCACCACCAGGGAATCATTTTTATGGTTCAACCGTAAAAGATTTAGCATATCCGAAAAAATTCGACGAAACACCATGACGGTTAACACTCCTATACTCGCGCATAGGTCTGAGAGACCAAGAAATCAATAATTCGTTCATTTCTCAGAAAACATCAACACTACGACATTGCGATTCTCTCTAGCTTCGTCATTCGTTGTTCATCATCGTTTGGCGTATCATATAAGTTGGTACGAGTGCTCCCGTGGCCGAGTGGTTAGCGTCATAACTAACATGCCGGGTGTTCGGGTTCGATTCCCGTTCTGGTCGGGAGAATTTTTCGTCAAAGAAATTTCATCCGACTTGCACTGTGATCACCCGTATTCTAGAGCTTGCCACTCAGAATGCATTCAAGGCGTGTTATTTGGCATCGAAATCTCAACTAAGTACTAATAAAAATGACGCAAGTAATACTACGTTGAGACGGCGAAGTTCCCCTAGGAACGTTAGTGCCATTGAAGAAGAAGAAGAAGTTTTCAAACCGAAGCTATATATTTTCAATTTCATGTTTTTTTTTCAATTCCGCGAAACATTCATATACTTCCTCATCAGAAAAAAAATCTGGGGGAAGCTGGGGCGATGCATGAATAAGGTAAACATGAAATCTTCTAGTGAGGGCGAATTGAGCAAAAAGGTTTTTCGTTGCTTTCAATCCATTGCATGGCCTATTGCGTGTACGAGTTATCGTAATTGTTTGTACGATTGATTGTGAGTGAAGATCGCTGCTGATTTTTTTCTCTGAATGAACATCATGAAAAATGTTCTTACATGGAACCTATGTGTTGTCCAAACAGAAAATATGAAAAATTGCACATATTTTGTGCAAGCAATTTAAAACTTCTTTAAGGGCGACTAATCTGATAGAGAATAGCTGGTCTCATACAAACTAATGTCGTATCCAGATGACACCATTCCACCGTCAACGCGAAAAGCAGACATACGCAAGGCGTGAGTACTTTCACTCGCATCGGTTTCTGTTCTGCTTTCGCATGGAACAGTCATGAAAAATTGTTTGCGTATGAATGCGTCCGAGCGAAGTAATATTCGCACCCATTTACGCATTCGGCTTGGTGTTCCCGTGATGTAATCCAATACCATCAGTTTGGCTTGGTGTTCCCGTGATGTAATGGATCCAAAAATGGTCCAGTCGGTAATTTTTCCGATCATAGAGAACAAACTCATTGCACCACTGATACGCTCAAAATATTTCAAAAATCCAAATATATAACAATCCAATCAATTTTAGATCGGAACCAATGACGGAGAGGTCAAGAGAGAACGCGGTTTTGGTCATAGAATACGTCAACGGCGATCGCTTCATAAGTTTTCCAACCAGTGCTTTAAACAATCTTTGGTTTTTAAATTACAACATACGAATCAACAAATTAGAAGAATAAAAAAAAATTGATTGTTCTATTGTACATACCTTTCAATTCATCGACAACAGACGTGCTTTCATTGCTAGACAACGTATTTCCAGTATCAGAATTCTTTTGTTTTGAGCCTGTTTGTTGTGAAGGAACGTCATTTCGAATGGCTGAATTTTGTGAGATATCGTCTAAAGATTTCTGGATGCAATCACCTGAAAATATACATGAGGGTAAAAAAGTATTACCAAAAAAGTAATAACCAAAATGAGCTGTAAAATCTTTCAGTGCAATATACAAAGTTTGGAAAAGAATAAATCAGAGCTAGTCAGAGTATTAGTTAAAGAAAAGTATACAGTTGGAATAATTTCTGAATGTTGGACGAAACAACAATATGAAAATAGTAAATACAAAATTCCGAGATACAACAATTACTATAGTTCAAGGTTAGATGGATACGGTGGTTCCATGATCGTAATCCATGAGGCAGTCAAAAATAGACCAATCTTAGTAGACTCTACGGAGGATATACAATGTGTAGGCAGGTATATGACCAAAATGGATGTAGCAATATTTTCAATATATGTTTCACCAAGTGCATCGGTCAACGAATTCAAAGAATTCCTGACAAAGTTATTCAAAAGCGTAGAAAAGTACAAAAAGGTTCTAATAGGCGGTGATTTGAACTCACATCATCATCTATGGGATCGTCACCACTCGGACGCGAAAGGGAGAATCCTTTTCGACTTTATCAATGACGAGGATATAATCCTGCTGAACAATGGTGAACCAACATACATACCAGCGGAGCTCAACAAAAAATCATCCACGATCGATCTGGTTATGGTCTCCCCAGCACTATACCATGATACGAAAATGGAGATTCTGCAGTACGGGATTGGCAGCAGACACCTTGTCATCCACATCACAATCAAGACTGAACAAACAACCACAAACAAATACTTTATCAACCGGAAACAAGTGACGGAACAATTAGGAAATTTGGACACAAAGCAAGTATACGGATGGGCCGAACTACAACAGATAGCACGAAAAATCCAGAAAACAGCGAAGCAGAAGAACCGGTACGAACCGAAGTTTTGGTGGAGTGCAGAAGTGGAAGAAGCATGGAGAAGCAAAAACGAAGCTAGGACCAAATTCAACAACAGTGGCAATCTAGAGGATTTAATGGAGATGAAAAGGAGAGAAAGTTTGTTCACAAGGTGCAAACACAAACTCATGAGGGAGAAATTTCAAGAATACGTCAATGAGATCGACCCAAGCACGAGCAGTAAAGAGTTATGGAAGAAGATTAACGGACTAACGGGCAAAAAGAAGAAAATGAACCAGCCCTCGGTCGTACATGAAGACGAAGAAGCCGCAATCCAATTCCTGAATGCCAATTTCCCAAGTGGGGACGACTACGGTGACTGTCTCTACAAGGAGGTCACGTACGACATTTTGAGCGTGGAAAAATGGAACGAAATTCTACATAAGAAGAAGAAGCCATCTGCAGCAGGCCCAGATGGCCTTAGCTACGAAATGTTAAGAAGTATAAAACCAGATGTTCGAGATAGCGTGATTTACGACCTCAACAGAATGTGGAAAAATGGTAGAGCTGATTTAGCGTTGAACAAAATAAAAGTAATTGCTATACCAAAACCGGGACGGAACCCAGAAATAATCAGCAACCTACGACCGATTTCCATGCTTAACTGCCCTTTGAAGATTATTAACTCGGCAGTACTAGGTGAACTCAATCAATTTATCCAGAAGAAGCGTGTGTTGCCGAATACATCATTTGGTTTCCGAAGACATAACTCTACCACAACATGCTTGAGCTACGTCACGAACCACATTAACGCTATCAAAAGAGAAGGTAAAGTAGCAGGTGCGATCTTCATTGATATGTCAAATGCGTACAACACCGTAAAAACAGGAACTCTGGAACAAATCCTCTTTGAATACGGTACTCCAATCGAATTTATCAAATGGATTGTGAACTTCCTTAAGGATAGAACAATCCAAATACAGGTAGGAACGAGGACAGTTGAAAGGACCGTCAGAGATGGACTTCCTCAAGGAGACGTTTTGTCCCCTGTATTGTTCAACATCTATACGGCACAGGTACACAATGGAATAACGGAAGGAGTAGTTCTGGTGCAATACGCCGACGACTTCATGGAGATAATCAAAGGTAAAAACTTCGAAGACGTTCAAAACCGCGGCCAGATCTTTTTGAACGAATTCAAGAGTAAAACTGAAAATTTGAACCTGAAAATAAATGAAATCAAAACAAAAGTCATGTTATTCCAGCTCAATAAAAAAGTTTTGAAGCTAAAGATAGGACACACAGAATTGGAATCGGTGAACATGTACAAATACCTTGGGGTTACACTCGATCGTTCATTAACTTATGGAGCACATATAAGGGAGATTAAGAGTTGCTCCACTGACAGGATTAACATGCTGAAGGTCGTGAGCAGTACACGAAATGGAGGACACCCTCAAACCCTAAACATACTGTACAACGCAATAGTTCGGAGCTACCTGGAATATGGGGTTTCGATATACGCAAACTCTTCAAAAACGAACCTGGAAAAACTCACGGTCACGAATAACGTTTGTTTGAGAAAAATAACGGGTTGTTCAAAAACAACACCAATTAACACTCTCTGCGCTATAGCCAGTCAACCACCCTTGCAATTTCATCGGAAGTTAACAACGGCAAAGGAAATAGTTAGACACGCACAGTACTCAACACCAGTCTGGAGGCAGTTAATTGCCCACAACGACATACCAGCAGATAAGCAAACTTACCAAGAAGCGGAAGTTCGAGGAGTACAAGGATGTTTTCAGCGAGATCTCACAAGTTGTATGGGTTCAATCAGAAATTGATGATCAACCATGGACTAAAAGAAATACGTCAGCCAGAATCTTGAAGCAACTGGGAAAAATTCACGGACAATACAAGTTCCACCGGAAGATCTATACGGATGCTTCGAAGGACAACGATCACTGTGGCATTGGAATCTACGATGACTACAGCAAGAGGATGATCAGCAGGAAACTAAATCACTCTGTATGTACGATGTCGGCTGAGCTGGAAGCGATTGGAGAAGCTCTACGGTATTTGAAGAGGAACCAGCTCAATAATGCTGTTATTCTTACTGATTCGAAGTCTGGATGTGAGTTCATCAGAGGGCAACTAGATGCAACAGAAAGGGACGAAATCATTCAGGAAATCCTGGAAACAGCCATAACAACCAACTCCTGTATTCAGTGGATTCCGGGGCACGTGAACCTGGAAGGCAACGAGATAGCTGATAGTCTGGCTAAAGCCGGGCTCCAGTCGAACGAGGTGATCCACAATCGGTTTTTACCACACGATGCAATCAACTGGATCAAGAACGACGTCACTGAAAAAATACAACAATGGTATGTAAACTACACTCAAGAATTTGGCAAAGGAAGAAAGTTTTTCAAACTGCAGACAGGGATTAATTCGAAATATTGGTTCCATAACCTGCCACTAACCAACACCGAGATAAGAACCCTAAACCGTCTACTGGCCGGACACGATTATTCTCCATTCTGGCTGAGCAAGATGAAAATTAAAGATGAGTTCTACTGCCAGCTTTGCGACTGCCTTAACACATCAGAACACATAATTTTCAACTGTATTAACTACGTAACACACAGAGACAAACACAACCTTGACAAATATATCTCAATCCAAGTTGCTTTCGACGACAAAAACATTGATACTCTGAAAAACATTTGTAAATTTCTCAAAGAAATCGAAATGAAAATCTAAACCGCTCTTTGCACCTTTTGACAAGACGAAAATAAACAAAAGCTACTCCCAATGAAAAACTGACTGGCGTTATAGCAAGCAAGGCGCCTAGAAGTATATACTAAGGTGGGCCAACTTGCTATAACCACTCTTCAGCCATCTTGAAAGTCTACTGTGTTTTGTTTGTAAACGAAACACAATACGCTATTGCCGAAGCTCGCTCGTGATCAGTCTATCTCTTTCACGCTACAAGCAAATAATTCCCCTTCTACTTTCTTCCGTGCTGTTTTCATATACCGCTCCCCTAACCAACTTAGTGGCGAAACGGCCTCACCTAGTACCATAGACCCGTCTTGATAGCAAGTATGCTGTGCCATTTGACAGTGGGGATTGTCAAAGTCCCACGATTTAGAAGAAGAAGAAGAAGTCGAACGGGTTACAAAATGCATTATTTTGCCAATTTCAACCCGTTCGGGATCCGGAATAGAGGTGAATTCCTTAATATTTTCCTTCGTTGATCGTATTGTTGTGAACCTATTCACGTTGGAGAGCATATTCGAACATATTCGTTGGCCGAGGCATTTTGATGTAATGTAATACTTTTCCGTTTACTATTTTTGAAAGCATAGGCAGCCGTGGCAGAGTTCCGAGCTCTGCAATACAATTTTCTTACCCAATGTTAAAGTTGCTTAAACTTACATTATACACCCATTAAACGTAAAAATAATAATTGTATTGATATCAATAAAATTTTATTCTATTGATTTTCATGACTGAAACGCTATGACTAAGGCGGCTCGCACACCGGAGCAATGAGCAACTAGCAACTGTCAACATGCAATAAGCAATATTATCACCAATGGATTTTTCCATTTAATCTTTGTTGATCTCGCACACCGACGCAATACGATATCGCTGTCGCCTTTACAGAGCAACACATGTCGCTAGCAACACGGCGTGTCGGTTGAATAGCAACTTATCGCTCATATTTTGACAAGTTTCGTACATTAAGGCGATTGTTTGCATAATGTCAGGGGTTTTTATTGCTCTGGTATGCGAAGAACAACAAAATATGTTTCCTGTTGCATATTGTGTACTGCAGTTTGCTAGTTGCTTATTGCTGCGGTGTGCGAGCCGCCTAAGGAATAACATTTTATTGAGTAGTTTTTATAGCTGTTTCGATGATGTTGTCTGGCATCAGTGTCGAAAAAATAACGAATTTCACCAAACAAACAAAACCATGGTCGAAGATTGAAAAATGAAAATTTAACTTTCAGAGCACTTGCTCGAGTTTTGATGGGAAGTGTGCGAAAACGATCATTTTCTTCACACTGTTTCGCAAAATTATTGATTTTCGGGCGAGTGATGAGGGAGGGACATGAAAGAAATGAGCGCCATTGTGGCAGCCATTTGTTGCTAGCTTCCACTTTAACCTTAATATATAGAAAACATATTGGAAACGGAAAAAGTAATTTTCTTTTATAATTTTTAGTTTGTGTTTAATTCAACCCAATGCGAATTTTAATTGGACTAACAACACCTACACTATACTATATGTAGAGCATATGGGAAGTCACTTTTTCTAATATTTCTTCACTTCTACAATTTTTCTCGCCGCTTAACCAAACGACCCGTTCTCGAGCGGAAAAACAGCTTGGTTTTTTATTTATGAAAATTGAAATAAATCGTTTCACATATCAAGTAATTTTCACCACAACACAAAATTTACACTTACACTTGTGATCATTTTTTCAATTAGATCAATTAGAACTGAGTGGATTTCCGAGCGGTGCTCGCTTATATACCGATTGGTGATTTCAATAGCCTGTTTTGAAAGCAATTTTAAGACTATTGAAACAAGTTTTTGGATCAAAAAGTGACAAGTATAGAACGCGTAGACATTTTATCTTTCGAATGAAGTGTTTATCATACCATTTCGTTCAGTTGTTTAGGAGCTATTAACGCTCAAAATCTCGGTCTCCGGCGTAACGCTTTCGTTTTCGAAACTTTGATTTTACACCCCGGTATAGAAATGAAAGACGTAGTTCTACGTCAAAACTTCGTTGCTTCGGGTTGATGAACAACTGTATGCTTCACCCAAACTACTTTATTGAAGATCGATATTTATTTACTTCACGTTTACTGCCGAACTTTTAATATGAACGTGAACAAAATCATCCGTGAAATGATCGTACTATTCCACCACCTGTTCAAGTTCACGTTAACGGGAACTCTAAACCAGCATTAATGAGCTGCAAGCAATTGCACCGCGGCCTAACGTAGGTGTCGCATAAACTGATGTAGCTTTGCATAAATTCGTCAGATCTGTCGAATAAGATGTAACTTACTGTATCTGGAAATTTTCACATCATAAGTGAACATTTTAGAAAAACAACTAAAAAACATCCATTTCGAACAATTAGCAAAATTTATCACACGAATGAAGAATTTTTTGGGTCCCAATGAATTGTATAAACAAAACAGAAGAAAAATATGCGTTAGTTTATAGTATAAATTACCTGAATGGCAATTTTTGCGACTAGGTGAGGTTTCCCGGCTAGAGTTTTTACTTTCCGCCGAAGTTTGAGACATCACTTTTAGGGTTTCCATAAGATCTTAAAACAGATTGCAATGATGTTTATACTTCTTTATATTCCATCACAGTTTCTAACCAGCACTTTCTTATGAGGCACAGTTTTTATAGTATTATTCTCAACCAAGAAAAACAAAAAATGTAATGAATGACCGGTAAGCAATGAATTTAATAAGTGTTGATAACTTGAATATTCATATTAAAAGCAAAACAGTTTTCTCGAAGTGAACCACAAAGCGCTTTTGTTTATCCTTATGACGTTTGTGACTTATGGTACACTCAGAGAAAAGATATAGCGAAATTGTCTTTGAATATGAATTAGTTTCAACCAAGGTGCGTAGAAGTATTCCTAAGGTGGGTCAACTTGCTAAAACCACTCTTCAGCTATCTTGGAAGTCTACTGTTTTGTTTGTAAACAAAACACAATACGCTTGTGCCCAAGTTTCTGTTTTCATATACCGCTCCCCTAACCAACTTAGTGAAGAAACGGCCTCACCTAGTACCATAGACCCGTCTTGGTTTCAATCAAGATGTGTGGAATAAAGGTGTGACCGTGTCGTCAATAAGTGCGCAGGGGAAACGGTATAAATATACAGAGGACTGTGGAAAGGGATTTGACTGCAAATAGAGATGTCTAAATTTTTCGTTTATTCAATTGTCGATTAATCGTGGGGTCATTTTTAAATATTCGATTCATTCGAATAATTGTTTTTCAGTATTCGATTAACCGAGCGAATATTTATTTCTTGTAATCAAAAAGAACAGATATATTTGTAATAAAAAAGTATGATGTCATAATTTTAAAAGTTACATTAAATATAATTTTGAAATAAACATGGTGCAGAATAATTGTTTTTGAATGAAATGGTATTTTAGTATATTGATAAATTTACCATTTCATGATTTTTTGAGGATGATTGAAAAAAAAGTACACAATGAGAATGATGCACAATGTTATTATTGTACCAACATAATTTTTTTTCTGTTCAAAATTACCTGTTCTTTGAATGTTGAATGAAATAGCTCATTTGTTTGAATATTTCTGCTTGGTCCTAATAGCTACTAGTTCAAAAGAGGTACATTTATAGAATCATTGACCACTAGTATGGTATATTTTCCTCGGCACTCTGAATTTGAATACTACTATTTTAGAACGGGAGCACCTTCTCTAAGTCCGCATTTTACTCCTGCAGACCCTGAATTCTTCTTCCCAGTCTCCTCCACCACCAGGGAATCATTTTTATGGTTCAACCGTAAAAGATTTAGCATATCCGAAAAAATTCGACGAAACACCATGACGGTTAACACTCCTATACTCGCGCATAGGTCTGAGAGACCAAGAAATCAATAATTCGTTCATTTCTCAGAAAACATCAACACTACGACATTGCGATTCTCTCTAGCTTCGTCATTCGTTGTTCATCATCGTTTGGCGTATCATATAAGTTGGTACGAGTGCTCCCGTGGCCGAGTGGTTAGCGTCATAACTAACATGCCGGGTGTTCGGGTTCGATTCCCGTTCTGGTCGGGAGAATTTTTCGTCAAAGAAATTTCCTCCGACTTGCACTGTGATCACCCGTATTCTAGAGCTTGCCACTCAGAATGCATTCAAGGCGTGTTATTTGGCATCGAAATCTCAACTAAGTACTAATAAAAATGACGCAAGTAATACTACGTTGAGACGGCGAAGTTCCCCTAGGAACGTTAGTGCCATTGAAGAAGAAGAAGAAGTTTTCAAACCGAAGCTATATATTTTCAATTTCATGTTTTTTTTTTCAATTCCGCGAAACATTCATATACTTCCTCATCAGAAAAAAAATCTGGGGGAAGCTGGGGCGATGCATGAATAAGGTAAACATGAAATCTTCTAGTGAGGGCGAATTGAGCAAAAAGGTTTTTCGTTGCTTTCAATCCATTGCATGGCCTATTGCGTGTACGAGTTATCGTAATTGTTTGTACGATTGATTGTGAGTGAAGATCGCTGCTGATTTTTTTCTCTGAATGAACATCATGAAAAATGTTCTTACATGGAACCTATGTGTTGTCCAAACAAAAAATATGAAAAATTGCACATATTTTGTGCAAGCAATTTAAAACTACTTTAAGGGCGACTAATCTGATAGAGAATAGCTGGTCTCATACAAACTAATGTCGTATCCAGATGACACCATCAACGCTCATAAAAACTAATGTCGTATCCAGATGACACCGTCAACGCGAAAAGCAGACATACGCAAGGCGTGAGTACTTTCACTCGCATCGGTTTCTGTTCTGCTTTCGCATGGAACAGTCATGAAAAATTGTTTGCGTATGAATGCGTCCGAGCGAAGTAATATTCGCACCCATTTACGCATTCGGCTTGGTGTTCCCGTGATGTAATCCAATACCATCAGTTTGGCTTGGTGTTCCCGTGATGTAATGGATCCAAAAATGGTCCAGTCGGTAATTTTTCCGATCATAGAGAACAAACTCATTGCACCACTGATACGCTCAAAATATTTCAAAAATCCAAATATATAACAATCCAATCAATTTTAGATCGGAACCAATGACGGAGAGGTCAAGAGAGAACGCGGTTTTGGTCATAGAATACGTCAACGGCGATCGCTTCATAAGTTTTCCAACCAGTGCTTTAAACAATCTTTGGTTTTTAAATTACAACATACGAATCAACAAATTAGAAGAATAAAAAAAAATTGATTGTTCTATTGTACATACCTTTCAATTCATCGACAACAGACGTGCTTTCATTGCTAGACAACGTATTTCCAGTATCAGAATTCTTTTGTTTTGAGCCTGTTTGTTGTGAAGGAACGTCATTTCGAATGGCTGAATTTTGTGAGATATCGTCTAAAGATTTCTGGATGCAATCACCTGAAAATATACATGAGGGTAAAAAAGTATTACCAAAAAAGTAATAACCAAAATGAGCTGTAAAATCTTTCAGTGCAATATACAAAGTTTGGAAAAGAATAAATCAGAGCTAGTCAGAGTATTAGTTAAAGAAAAGTATACAGTTGGAATAATTTCTGAATGTTGGACGAAACAACAATATGAAAATAGTAAATACAAAATTCCGAGATACAACAATTACTATAGTTCAAGGTTAGATGGATACGGTGGTTCCATGATCGTAATCCATGAGGCAGTCAAAAATAGACCAATCGTAGTAGACTCTACGGAGGATATACAATGTGTAGGCAGGTATATGACCAAAATGGATGTAGCAATATTTTCAATATATGTTTCACCAAGTGCATCGGTCAACGAATTCAAAGAATTCCTGACAAAGTTATTCAAAAGCGTAGAAAAGTACAAAAAGGTTCTAATAGGCGGTGATTTGAACTCACATCATCATCTATGGGATCGTCACCACTCGGACGCGAAAGGGAGAATCCTTTTCGACTTTATCAATGACGAGGATATAATCCTGCTGAACAATGGTGAACCAACATACATACCAGCGGAGCTCAACAAAAAATCATCCACGATCGATCTGGTTATGGTCTCCCCAGCACTATACCATGATACGAAAATGGAGATTCTGCAGTACGGGATTGGCAGCAGACACCTTGTCATCCACATCACAATCAAGACTGAACAAACAACCACAAACAAATACTTTATCAACCGGAAACAAGTGACGGAACAATTAGGAAATTTGGACACAAAGCAAGTATACGGATGGGCCGAACTACAACAGATAGCACGAAAAATCCAGAAAACAGCGAAGCAGAAGAACCGGTACGAACCGAAGTTTTGGTGGAGTGCAGAAGTGGAAGAAGCATGGAGAAGCAAAAACGAAGCTAGGACCAAATTCAACAACAGTGGCAATCTAGAGGATTTAATGGAGATGAAAAGGAGAGAAAGTTTGTTCACAAGGTGCAAACACAAACTCATGAGGGAGAAATTTCAAGAATACGTCAATGAGATCGACCCAAGCACGAGCAGTAAAGAGTTATGGAAGAAGATTAACGGACTAACGGGCAAAAAGAAGAAAATGAACCAGCCCTCGGTCGTACATGAAGACGAAGAAGCCGCAATCCAATTCCTGAATGCCAATTTCCCAAGTGGGGACGACTACGGTGACTGTCTCTACAAGGAGGTCACGTACGACATTTTGAGCGTGGAAAAATGGAACGAAATTCTACATAAGAAGAAGAAGCCATCTGCAGCAGGCCCAGATGGCCTTAGCTACGAAATGTTAAGAAGTATAAAACCAGATGTTCGAGATAGCGTGATTTACGACCTCAACAGAATGTGGAAAAATGGTAGAGCTGATTTAGCGTTGAACAAAATAAAAGTAATTGCTATACCAAAACCGGGACGGAACCCAGAAATAATCAGCAACCTACGACCGATTTCCATGCTTAACTGCCCTTTGAAGATTATTAACTCGGCAGTACTAGGTGAACTCAATCAATTTATCCAGAAGAAGCGTGTGTTGCCGAATACATCATTTGGTTTCCGAAGACATAACTCTACCACAACATGCTTGAGCTACGTCACGAACCACATTAACGCTATCAAAAGAGAAGGTAAAGTAGCAGGTGCGATCTTCATTGATATGTCAAATGCGTACAACACCGTAAAAACAGGAACTCTGGAACAAATCCTCTTTGAATACGGTACTCCAATCGAATTTATCAAATGGATTGTGAACTTCCTTAAGGATAGAACAATCCAAATACAGGTAGGAACGAGGACAGTTGAAAGGACCGTCAGAGATGGACTTCCTCAAGGAGACGTTTTGTCCCCTGTATTGTTCAACATCTATACGGCACAGCTACACAATGGAATAACGGAAGGAGTAGTTCTGGTGCAATACGCCGACGACTTCATGGAGATAATCAAAGGTAAAAACTTCGAAGACGTTCAAAACCGCGGCCAGATCTTTTTGAACGAATTCAAGAGTAAAACTGAAAATTTGAACCTGAAAATAAATGAAATCAAAACAAAAGTCATGTTATTCCAGCTCAATAAAAAAGTTTTGAAGCTAAAGATAGGACACACAGAATTGGAATCGGTGAACATGTACAAATACCTTGGGGTTACACTCGATCGTTCATTAACTTATGGAGCACATATAAGGGAGATTAAGAGTTGCTCCACTGACAGGATTAACATGCTGAAGGTCGTGAGCAGTACACGAAATGGAGGACACCCTCAAACCCTAAACATACTGTACAACGCAATTGTTCGGAGCTACCTGGAATATGGGGTTTCGATATACGCAAACTCTTCAAAAACGAACCTGGAAAAACTCACGGTCACGAATAACGTTTGTTTGAGAAAAATAACGGGTTGTTCAAAAACAACACCAATTAACACTCTCTGCGCTATAGCCAGTCAACCACCCTTGCAATTTCATCGGAAGTTAACAACGGCAAAGGAAATAGTTAGACACGCACAGTACTCAACACCAGTCTGGAGGCAGTTAATTGCCCACAACGACATACCAGCAGATAAGCAAACTTACCAAGAAGCGGAAGTTCGAGGAGTACAAGGATGTTTTCAGCGCGATCTCACAAGTTGTATGGGTTCAATCAGAAATTGATGATCAACCATGGACTAAAAGAAATACATCAGCCAGAATCTTGAAGCAACTGGGAAAAATTCACGGACAATACAAGTTCCACCGGAAGATCTATACGGATGCTTCGAAGGACAACGATCACTGTGGCATTGGAATCTACGATGACTACAGCAAGAGGATGATCAGCAGGAAACTAAATCACTCTGTATGTACGATGTCGGCTGAGCTGGAAGCGATTGGAGAAGCTCTACGGTATTTGAAGAGGAACCAGCTCAATAATGCTGTTATTCTTACTGATTCGAAGTCTGGATGTGAGTTCATCAGAGGGCAACTAGATGCAACAGAAAGGGACGAAATCATTCAGGAAATCCTGGAAACAGCCATAACAACCAACTCCTGTATTCAGTGGATTCCGCGGCACGTGAACCTGGAAGGCAACGAGATAGCTGATAGTCTGGCTAAAGCCGGGCTCCAGTCGAACGAGGTGATCCACAATCGGTTTTTACCACACGATGCAATCAACTGGATCAAGAACGACGTCACTGAAAAAATACAACAATGGTATGTAAACTACACTCAAGAATTTGGCAAAGGAAGAAAGTTTTTCAAACTGCAGACAGGGATTAATTCGAAATATTGGTTCCATAACCTGCCACTAACCAACACCGAGATAAGAACCCTAAACCGTCTACTGGCCGGACATGATTATTCTCCATTCTGGCTGAGCAAGATGAAAATTAAAGATGAGTTCTACTGCCAGCTTTGCAACTGCCTTAACACATCAGAACACATAATTTTCAACTGTATTAACTACGTAACACACAGAGACAAACACAACCTTGACAAATATATCTCAATCCAAGATGCTTTCGACGACAAAAACATTGATACTCTGAAAAACATTTGTAAATTTCTCAAAGAAATCGAAATGAAAATCTAAACCGCTCTTTGCACCTTTTGACAAGACGAAAATAAACAAAAGCTACTCCCAATGAAAAACTGACTGGCGTTATAGCAAGCAAGGCGCCTAGAAGTATATACTAAGGTGGGCCAACTTGCTATAACCACTCTTCAGCCATCTTGAAAGTCTACTGTGTTTTGTTTGTAAACGAAACACAATACGCTATTGCCGAAGCTCGCTCGTGATCAGTCTATCTCTTTCACGCTACAAGCAAATAATTCCCCTTCTACTTTCTTCCGTGCTGTTTTCATATACCGCTCCCCTAACCAACTTAGTGGCGAAACGGCCTCACCTAGTACCATAGACCCGTCTTGATAGCAAGTATGCTGTGCCATTTGACAGTGGGGATTGTCAAAGTCCCACGATTTAGAAGAAGAAGAAGAAGTCGAACGGGTTACAAAATGCATTATTTTGCCAATTTCAACCCGTTCGGGATCCGGAATAGAGGTGAATTCCTTAATATTTTCCTTCGTTGATCGTATTGTTGTGAACCTATTCACGTTGGAGAGCATATTCGAACATATTCGTTGGCCGAGGCATTTTGATGTAATGTAATACTTTTCCGTTTACTATTTTTGAAAGCATTTTCAATTCAAACAATTTTCTTACCCAATGTTAAAGTTGCTTAAACTTACATTATACACCCATTAAACGTAAAAATAATAATTGTATTGATATCAATAAAATTTTATTCTATTGATTTTCATGACTGAAACGCTATGACTAAGGAATAACATTTTATTGAGTAGTTTTTATAGCTGTTTCGATGATGTTGTCTGGCATCAGTGTCGAAAAAATAACGAATTTCACCAAACAAACAAAACCATGGTCGAAGATTGAAAAATGAAAATTTAACTTTCAGAGCACTTGCTCGAGTTTTGATGGGAAGTGTGCGAAAACGATCATTTTCTTCACACTGTTTCGCAAAATTATTGATTTTCGGGCGAGTGATGAGGGAGGGACATGAAAGAAATGAGCGCCATTGTGGCAGCCATTTGTTGCTAGCTTCCACTTTAACCTTAATATATAGAAAACATATTGGAAACGGAAAAAGTAATTTTCTTTTATAATTTTTAGTTTGTGTTTAATTCAACCCAATGCGAATTTTAATTGGACTAACAACACCTACACTATACTATATGTAGAGCATATGGGAAGTCACTTTTTCTAATATTTCTTCACTTCTACAATTTTTCTCGCCGCTTAACCAAACGACCCGTTCTCGAGCGGAAAAACAGCTTGGTTTTTTATTTATGAAAATTGAAATAAATCGTTTCACATATCAAGTAATTTTCACCACAACACAAAATTTACACTTACACTTGTGATCATTTTTTCAATTAGATCAATTAGAACTGAGTGGATTTCCGAGCGGTGCTCGCTTATATACCGATTGGTGATTTCAATAGCCTGTTTTGAAAGCAATTTTAAGACTATTGAAACAAGTTTTTGGATCAAAAAGTGACAAGTATAGAACGCGTAGACATTTTATCTTTCGAATGAAGTGTTTATCATACCATTTCGTTCAGTTGTTTAGGAGCTATTAACGCTCAAAATCTCGGTCTCCGGCGTAACGCTTTCGTTTTCGAAACTTTGATTTTACACCCCGGTATAGAAATGAAAGACGTAGTTCTACGTCAAAACTTCGTTGCTTCGGGTTGATGAACAACTGTATGCTTCACCCAAACTACTTTATTGAAGATCGATATTTATTTACTTCACGTTTACTGCCGAACTTTTAATATGAACGTGAACAAAATCATCCGTGAAATGATCGTACTATTCCACCACCTGTTCAAGTTCACGTTAACGGGAACTCTAAACCAGCATTAATGAGCTGCAAGCAATTGCACCGCGGCCTAACGTAGGTGTCGCATAAACTGATGTAGCTTTGCATAAATTCGTCAGATCTGTCGAATAAGATGTAACTTACTGTATCTGGAAATTTTCACATCATAAGTGAACATTTTAGAAAAACAACTAAAAAACATCCATTTCGAACAATTAGCAAAATTTATCACACGAATGAAGAATTTTTTGGGTCCCAATGAATTGTATAAACAAAACAGAAGAAAAATATGCGTTAGTTTATAGTATAAATTACCTGAATGGCAATTTTTGCGACTAGGTGAGGTTTCCCGGCTAGAGTTTTTACTTTCCGCCGAAGTTTGAGACATCACTTTTAGGGTTTCCATAAGATCTTAAAACAGATTGCAATGATGTTTATACTTCTTTATATTCCATCACAGTTTCTAACCAGCACTTTCTTATGAGGCACAGTTTTTATAGTATTATTCTCAACCAAGAAAAACAAAAAATGTAATGAATGACCGGTAAGCAATGAATTTAATAAGTGTTGATAACTTGAATATTCATATTAAAAGCAAAACAGTTTTCTCGAAGTGAACCACAAAGCGCTTTTGTTTATCCTTATGACGTTTGTGACTTATGGTACACTCAGAGAAAAGATATAGCGAAATTGTCTTTGAATATGAATTAGTTTCAACCAAGGTGCGTAGAAGTATTCCTAAGGTGGGTCAACTTGCTAAAACCACTCTTCAGCTATCTTGGAAGTCTACTGTTTTGTTTGTAAACAAAACACAATACGCTTGTGCCCAAGTTTCTGTTTTCATATACCGCTCCCCTAACCAACTTAGTGAAGAAACGGCCTCACCTAGTACCATAGACCCGTCTTGGTTTCAATCAAGATGTGTGGAATAAAGGTGTGACCGTGTCGTCAATAAGCGCGCAGGGGAAACGGTATAAATATACAGAGGACTGTGGAAAGGGATTTGACTGCAAATAGAGATGTCTAAATTTTTCGTTTATTCAATTGTCGATTAATCGTGGGGTCATTTTTAAATATTCGATTCATTCGAATAATTGTTTTTCAGTATTCGATTAACCGAGCGAATATTTATTTCTTGTAATCAAAAAGAACAGATATATTTGTAATAAAAAAGTATGATGTCATAATTTTAAAAGTTACATTAAATATAATTTTGAAATAAACATGGTGCAGAATAATTGTTTTTGAATGAAATGGTATTTTAGTATATTGATAAATTTACCATTTCATGATTTTTTGAGGATGATTGAAAAAAAAGTACACAATGAGAATGATGCACAATGTTATTATTGTACCAACATAATTTTTTTTCTGTTCAAAATTACCTGTTCTTTGAATGTTGAATGAAATAGCTCATTTGTTTGAATATTTCTGCTTGGTCCTAATAGCTACTAGTTCAAAAGAGGTACATTTATAGAATCATTGACCACTAGTATGGTATATTTTCCTCGGCACTCTGAATTTGAATACTACTATTTTAGAACGGGAGCACCTTCTCTAAGTCCGCATTTTACTCCTGCAGACCCTGAATTCTTCTTCCCAGTCTCCTCCACCACCAGGGAATCATTTTTATGGTTCAACCGTAAAAGATTTAGCATATCCGAAAAAATTCGACGAAACACCATGACGGTTAACACTCCTATACTCGCGCATAGGTCTGAGAGACCAAGAAATCAATAATTCGTTCATTTCTCAGAAAACATCAACACTACGACATTGCGATTCTCTCTAGCTTCGTCATTCGTTGTTCATCATCGTTTGGCGTATCATATAAGTTGGTACGAGTGCTCCCGTGGCCGAGTGGTTAGCGTCATAACTAACATGCCGGGTGTTCGGGTTCGATTCCCGTTCTGGTCGGGAGAATTTTTCGTCAAAGAAATTTCCTCCGACTTGCACTGTGATCACCCGTATTCTAGAGCTTGCCACTCAGAATGCATTCAAGGCGTGTTATTTGGCATCGAAATCTCAACTAAGTACTAATAAAAATGACGCAAGTAATACTACGTTGAGACGGCGAAGTTCCCCTAGGAACGTTAGTGCCATTGAAGAAGAAGAAGAAGTTTTCAAACCGAAGCTATATATTTTCAATTTCATGTTTTTTTTTCAATTCCGCGAAACATTCATATACTTCCTCATCAGAAAAAAAATCTGGGGGAAGCTGGGGCGATGCATGAATAAGGTAAACATGAAATCTTCTAGTGAGGGCGAATTGAGCAAAAAGGTTTTTCGTTGCTTTCAATCCATTGCATGGCCTATTGCGTGTACGAGTTATCGTAATTGTTTGTACGATTGATTGTGAGTGAAGATCGCTGCTGATTTTTTTCTCTGAATGAACATCATGAAAAATGTTCTTACATGGAACCTATGTGTTGTCCAAACAAAAAATATGAAAAATTGCACATATTTTGTGCAAGCAATTTAAAACTACTTTAAGGGCGACTAATCTGATAGAGAATAGCTGGTCTCATACAAACTAATGTCGTATCCAGATGACACCATTCCACCGTCAACGCGAAAAGCAGACATACGCAAGGCGTGAGTACTTTCACTCGCATCGGTTTCTGTTCTGCTTTCGCATGGAACAGTCATGAAAAATTGTTTGCGTATGAATGCGTCCGAGCGAAGTAATATTCGCACCCATTTACGCATTCGGCTTGGTGTTCCCGTGATGTAATCCAATACCATCAGTTTGGCTTGGTGTTCCCGTGATGTAATGGATCCAAAAATGGTCCAGTCGGTAATTTTTCCGATCATAGAGAACAAACTCATTGCACCACTGATACGCTCAAAATATTTCAAAAATCCAAATATATAACAATCCAATCAATTTTAGATCGGAACCAATGACGGAGAGGTCAAGAGAGAACGCGGTTTTGGTCATAGAATACGTCAACGGCGATCGCTTCATAAGTTTTCCAACCAGTGCTTTAAACAATCTTTGGTTTTTAAATTACAACATACGAATCAACAAATTAGAAGAATAAAAAAAAATTGATTGTTCTATTGTACATACCTTTCAATTCATCGACAACAGACGTGCTTTCATTGCTAGACAACGTATTTCCAGTATCAGAATTCTTTTGTTTTGAGCCTGTTTGTTGTGAAGGAACGTCATTTCGAATGGCTGAATTTTGTGAGATATCGTCTAAAGATTTCTGGATGCAATCACCTGAAAATATACATGAGGGTAAAAAAGTATTACCAAAAAAGTAATAACCAAAATGAGCTGTAAAATCTTTCAGTGCAATATACAAAGTTTGGAAAAGAATAAATCAGAGCTAGTCAGAGTATTAGTTAAAGAAAAGTATACAGTTGGAATGATTTCTGAATGTTGGACGAAACAACAATATGAAAATAGTAAATACAAAATTCCGAGATACAACAATTACTATAGTTCAAGGTTAGATGGATACGGTGGTTCCATGATCGTAATCCATGAGGCAGTCAAAAATAGACCAATCGTAGTAGACTCTACGGAGGATATACAATGTGTAGGCAGGTATATGACCAAAATGGATGTAGCAATATTTTCAATATATGTTTCACCAAGTGCATCGGTCAACGAATTCAAAGAATTCCTGACAAAGTTATTCAAAAGCGTAGAAAAGTACAAAAAGGTTCTAATAGGCGGTGATTTGAACTCACATCATCATCTATGGGATCGTCACCACTCGGACGCGAAAGGGAGAATCCTTTTCGACTTTATCAATGACGAGGATATAATCCTGCTGAACAATGGTGAACCAACATACATACCAGCGGAGCTCAACAAAAAATCATCCACGATCGATCTGGTTATGGTCTCCCCAGCACTATACCATGATACGAAAATGGAGATTCTGCAGTACGGGATTGGCAGCAGACACCTTGTCATCCACATCACAATCAAGACTGAACAAACAACCACAAACAAATACTTTATCAACCGGAAACAAGTGACGGAACAATTAGGAAATTTGGACACAAAGCAAGTATACGGATGGGCCGAACTACAACAGATAGCACGAAAAATCCAGAAAACAGCGAAGCAGAAGAACCGGTACGAACCGAAGTTTTGGTGGAGTGCAGAAGTGGAAGAAGCATGGAGAAGCAAAAACGAAGCTAGGACCAAATTCAACAACAGTGGCAATCTAGAGGATTTAATGGAGATGAAAAGGAGAGAAAGTTTGTTCACAAGGTGCAAACACAAACTCATGAGGGAGAAATTTCAAGAATACGTCAATGAGATCGACCCAAGCACGAGCAGTAAAGAGTTATGGAAGAAGATTAACGGACTAACGGGCAAAAAGAAGAAAATGAACCAGCCCTCGGTCGTACATGAAGACGAAGAAGCCGCAATCCAATTCCTGAATGCCAATTTCCCAAGTGGGGACGACTACGGTGACTGTCTCTACAAGGAGGTCACGTACGACATTTTGAGCGTGGAAAAATGGAACGAAATTCTACATAAGAAGAAGAAGCCATCTGCAGCAGGCCCAGATGGCCTTAGCTACGAAATGTTAAGAAGTATAAAACCAGATGTTCGAGATAGCGTGATTTACGACCTCAACAGAATGTGGAAAAATGGTAGAGCTGATTTAGCGTTGAACAAAATAAAAGTAATTGCTATACCAAAACCGGGACGGAACCCAGAAATAATCAGCAACCTACGACCGATTTCCATGCTTAACTGCCCTTTGAAGATTATTAACTCGGCAGTACTAGGTGAACTCAATCAATTTATCCAGAAGAAGCGTGTGTTGCCGAATACATCATTTGGTTTCCGAAGACATAACTCTACCACAACATGCTTGAGCTACGTCACGAACCACATTAACGCTATCAAAAGAGAAGGTAAAGTAGCAGGTGCGATCTTCATTGATATGTCAAATGCGTACAACACCGTAAAAACAGGAACTCTGGAACAAATCCTCTTTGAATACGGTACTCCAATCGAATTTATCAAATGGATTGTGAACTTCCTTAAGGATAGAACAATCCAAATACAGGTAGGAACGAGGACAGTTGAAAGGACCGTCAGAGATGGACTTCCTCAAGGAGACGTTTTGTCCCCTGTATTGTTCAACATCTATACGGCACAGCTACACAATGGAATAACGGAAGGAGTAGTTCTGGTGCAATACGCCGACGACTTCATGGAGATAATCAAAGGTAAAAACTTCGAAGACGTTCAAAACCGCGGCCAGATCTTTTTGAACGAATTCAAGAGTAAAACTGAAAATTTGAACCTGAAAATAAATGAAATCAAAACAAAAGTCATGTTATTCCAGCTCAATAAAAAAGTTTTGAAGCTAAAGATAGGACACACAGAATTGGAATCGGTGAACATGTACAAATACCTTGGGGTTACACTCGATCGTTCATTAACTTATGGAGCACATATAAGGGAGATTAAGAGTTGCTCCACTGACAGGATTAACATGCTGAAGGTCGTGAGCAGTACACGAAATGGAGGACACCCTCAAACCCTAAACATAGTGTACAACGCAATAGTTCGGAGCTACCTGGAATATGGGGTTTCGATATACGCAAACTCTTCAAAAACGAACCTGGAAAAACTCACGGTCACGAATAACGTTTGTTTGAGAAAAATAACGGGTTGTTCAAAAACAACACCAATTAACACTCTCTGCGCTATAGCCAGTCAACCACCCTTGCAATTTCATCGGAAGTTAACAACGGCAAAGGAAATAGTTAGACACGCACAGTACTCAACACCAGTCTGGAGGCAGTTAATTGCCCACAACGACATACCAGCAGATAAGCAAACTTACCAAGAAGCGGAAGTTCGAGGAGTACAAGGATGTTTTCAGCGCGATCTCACAAGTTGTATGGGTTCAATCAGAAATTGATGATCAACCATGGACTAAAAGAAATACATCAGCCAGAATCTTGAAGCAACTGGGAAAAATTCACGGACAATACAAGTTCCACCGGAAGATCTATACGGATGCTTCGAAGGACAACGATCACTGTGGCATTGGAATCTACGATGACTACAGCAAGAGGATGATCAGCAGGAAACTAAATCACTCTGTATGTACGATGTCGGCTGAGCTGGAAGCGATTGGAGAAGCTCTACGGTATTTGAAGAGGAACCAGCTCAATAATGCTGTTATTCTTACTGATTCGAAGTCTGGATGTGAGTTCATCAGAGGGCAACTAGATGCAACAGAAAGGGACGAAATCATTCAGGAAATCCTGGAAACAGCCATAACAACCAACTCCTGTATTCAGTGGATTCCGCGGCACGTGAACCTGGAAGGCAACGAGATAGCTGATAGTCTGGCTAAAGCCGGGCTCCAGTCGAACGAGGTGATCCACAATCGGTTTTTACCACACGATGCAATCAACTGGATCAAGAACGACGTCACTGAAAAAATACAACAATGGTATGTAAACTACACTCAAGAATTTGGCAAAGGAAGAAAGTTTTTCAAACTGCAGACAGGGATTAATTCGAAATATTGGTTCCATAACCTGCCACTAACCAACACCGAGATAAGAACCCTAAACCGTCTACTGGCCGGACACGATTATTCTCCATTCTGGCTGAGCAAGATGAAAATTAAAGATGAGTTCTACTGCCAGCTTTGCGACTGCCTTAACACATCAGAACACATAATTTTCAACTGTATTAACTACGTAACACACAGAGACAAACACAACCTTGACAAATATATCTCAATCCAAGATGCTTTCGACGACAAAAACATTGATACTCTGAAAAACATTTGTAAATTTCTCAAAGAAATCGAAATGAAAATCTAAACCGCTCTTTGCACCTTTTGACAAGACGAAAATAAACAAAAGCTACTCCCAATGAAAAACTGACTGGCGTTATAGCAAGCAAGGCGCCTAGAAGTATATACTAAGGTGGGCCAACTTGCTATAACCACTCTTCAGCCATCTTGAAAGTCTACTGTGTTTTGTTTGTAAACGAAACACAATACGCTATTGCCGAAGCTCGCTCGTGATCAGTCTATCTCTTTCACGCTACAAGCAAATAATTCCCCTTCTACTTTCTTCCGTGCTGTTTTCATATACCGCTCCCCTAACCAACTTAGTGGCGAAACGGCCTCACCTAGTACCATAGACCCGTCTTGATAGCAAGTATGCTGTGCCATTTGACAGTGGGGATTGTCAAAGTCCCACGATTTAGAAGAAGAAGAAGAAGAAGAAGAAGAAGTCGAACGGGTTACAAAATGCATTATTTTGCCAATTTCAACCCGTTCGGGATCCGGAATAGAGGTGAATTCCTTAATATTTTCCTTCGTTGATCGTATTGTTGTGAACCTATTCACGTTGGAGAGCATATTCGAACATATTCGTTGGCCGAGGCATTTTGATGTAATGTAATACTTTTCCGTTTACTATTTTTGAAAGCATAGGCAGCCGTGGCAGAGTTCCGAGCTCTGCAATACAATTTTCTTACCCAATGTTAAAGTTGCTTAAACTTACATTATACACCCATTAAACGTAAAAATAATAATTGTATTGATATCAATAAAATTTTATTCTATTGATTTTCATGACTGAAACGCTATGACTAAGGAATAACATTTTATTGAGTAGTTTTTATAGCTGTCGCAAGTACTAGTACTAGCACAATGTCGCTAGTACTAGCACAATGTCGCTAGTACTAGCACAATGTCGCATAGACAAGAATTTTTACATTTTCCGGAATTTTTGCAAAAAGGGACTGCATAATAATTATGAAGAGGGTTGGCGATACAACCGAGCCTTGGGGAATTCCCCTTTCTTGGATTTTCAATGAAGATTTTGTGTTGTTGACTATGGCTCTGAGTTCTATTTTCTAGGAAACTTTTCACATAGAAACCTAGTCTTCCACGGATCACCCAGTCGAAGAGACTCTTCAATACTGGATATCTCCATGCTGATCAAATGCTTTACTTAGATAAAGTGATGCCACATCTGCGTGGTGATCTTTCTCAATAACGTCATGTACAATAGCCTGTAATTCTTCGAGGTGATCTTCTGTGCATTTTCCCGCACGAAAAGCGAACTGTCTTGGATCGAGCAGCTTATTAGACTCTAAAAAGGTCTTTAGGCGTCGATTTACTATCCTTTCTAGAACTTTTCCAACACAACTCAAAAGAGTCGAAAATTGTATAGAAGATGTTGGTTTTGACTACGTCTTTCATTTCTGTACCGGGGTACCTAACAAGTTCAAAGTTTCTAAAACAAGAGAGTGACGCTGGACTGCAAGGTTTTGAACGTTAATACCTCTTTACCGGCTGGATGGAGTGGTAGAATAATCACTTCATCCAAGAGATAAAATGTCAACGAATTATATGATTGTCACAAGCAAGCTATTGAAATCATAACAATCTTGCTCATTGATGATGATTGGTGATCGCAATGTGTTCCCGAACACGGTCACAAAATATAGGCACATGAAGAAACCGTGATTTGTTTTGCTCGCTTGCATGAGTGTTTGGGCATTGAGCTTTGTATTACGGAATGGAGGAGTAGGCATGACAATATGGGGTTGCAGTAGAAATGAACACACTTTTAAAATCAAAATTATGAATGAGAATTAATTTTCCCAAACCAAATTAGTACTCTATGTAAATGAAAATCACTTTTGCTTGCAAGTAGTGAAAAAATATCATGCAAAAATTGTGTCTCTAGATAATTTTATATTATAATGTTATGTTCTGGTGAGAATATCTGAAAAATCTGAAAATCGTTTAAATTAGGGTCATAACGACGTACGTCTAATAGGTAAATAACACCAAGAAAAAAATTTCATACAAATTTTAGCAATTTAAAACTTCTTTAAGGGCGACTAATCTGATAGAGAATAGCTGGTCTCATACAAACTAATGTCGTATCCAGATGACACCATTCCACCGTCAACGCGAAAAGCAGACATACGCAAGGCGTGAGTACTTTCACTCGCATTGGTTTCTGTTCTGCTTTCGCATGGAACAGTCATGAAAAATTGTTTGCGTATGAATGCGTCCGAGCGAAGTTTACCCGCGCTGAGTGGAAATCGATGCGAGTGTTCCGATGCCTGATCACCGGTGGTATACGCAGATATATATTAATTTGATATGCTAACATATAAGGTAAATGATGTTGGTTTGTCCGATTTTGCATGTTTTCACGCAACTATTAAATGCAAATTGATCTTTCTTCGTGAAAATCATATGTAATCAGGTTTAGGTTTGTTGAAAATCCCCAAGTCTCTAGTTGGTAATAATGTCAATGTTTTTCTTCAAAGAGAAATCATGTATTATCCACTTTTGATCATGGATTGTCCGGTTTTAGAAATCTTTTTTTTTGTAGATATTTTATTTTTTATTGAGTTTGCTATTTCTCACTTTCATTGAATTTCGACCATATACATGCGTAAATATTACAAAACTGTCCATATTTCTCCCACATAATCTTCGAAAAATGTTCTACTTTCCGGTCTGTTTTAATTTTAGTAAAAACATTGAAAAACATTCGGCCGAATAATTCGAAAAACAGTATATTGAAATGTAAGGAACTGTATTTAAGTTTGGAGAAATATGAGTTTCGAAAGATATAATTGAAGTTCTTCTTAATATGTCCGTATTTCTCCACCTCCCCTATTTATAAAAAATAAAAAAAAACTTGTAGGCGTGTGTAGGTTAATGTTACCTAAACAAAATCCCAACAGAATTCAAACGATACTAAAGTGCTGTCGCCGGCCAGTGAGACACTAAGCGCACGTAACCACTGTGGTGTCGCCGGCAGTCGGACGCTAGTTTTCGTACGTAACCACTGTGGTGTCGCCAAAGTGTTAATTAACGCCCGAAAACAACTGCAACAGAAACAACCGATCAGAAAATGTGTAAAGTCACAAGCAGTGTTACTACACGTATAGATTAATCTAGAAAGGTACAGAGTTTTTCGTTATTTTTGGTACAGATTTTATACCGTACAGGGTACAGATTTTCGTCAAAAAGTAAAGATTGGAACATTTTTTCCCGCGTGTGAAATTTCTTACATTTGAAGCATTAAGATAAAAGACGACTTTTACGAGTGATTTTATATAGGCATATGGTAAATGATGTTGGTTTGTCCAGTCGAAAATATGATCTTGAACTATATTTTCAATCTACCACTAAACGTATTCAGACCATTTCAGGATTATGACACAAATATTGTAAACATCATGTTGCACAGCATTTGTATCAGATTTATATATCTAAATCGCGTAATTACAGTAATCATTCAATAACTGAACCTGGTTTAACTGGACTGCTTTTTAGCTGGACGAACGTTAACGGGATCTTGTCCCAGTTAGAAAGTAGAAGTTCGTAAACAATTGTCGCCATTTTCAATTTGAAGATTTGCAATTTTAGTTTGTTTAGTTTTAGATGTTATAAAAATTAACATTATTTTTGGGAGGAGGCGATCTGGCGTAGTGGTAACATCCATACCTCTGTCGCAGAGATCACGAGTTCAATTCTCGCTCCCGACATTCTTCCATAAAATGGAAGTAAAGGGTGACGAACCAGCCGAAATGTGTTGAAATTCACTATAATAGAGCAAAAAAAATTAACCACCGTTCAAAAAGGACACACGGTTCTTTTCTGAGCCGTGGCTCTTTTTGAACCGCGGTTCATTTAAGAGCCGTTCATTTGAGAACCACGGTTCAAAAAAGAACAGCGGTTCATAAAAGAACCGTGTTTCTTTTAAGAGCCGGTTCATTGATAAAGAACCGTGAATCGTACGCTCGTTCTGACGAGCCGTGGCTTGCGATAATGCGGTTGAATGGACCACCCTTCCATTTGGGCTTGTTATTCAATCAATAATAATTATTTTCAACAATTGTGTTGAAAATACATACATTTAAGAGCCGTTCATTTGAGAACCACGGTTCAAAAAAGAACAGCGGTTCATAAAAGAACCGTGTTTCTTTTAAGAGCCGGTTCATTGATAAAGAACCGTGAATCGTACGCTCGTTCCTACAAGCCGTGGCTTGCGATAATGCGGTTGAATGGACCACCCTTCATTTGGGCTTGTTATTCAATCAATAATAATTATTTTCAACAATTGTGTTGAAAATACACCTCGCTATACGACCACTCTTTATACGGCCATCTTACATTAATCCTTTCGTTACGAGCGTCGTTTATAGACGACATCCGCGCGACGAGCTGTGTGTACGAGCGTTGTCTTTAGACGACATGAAATTCATACTGCTCTTCGATCACACCAGCGCGACATGCATACTTTTCGGCGCAGTACTCCGTACAGGGGTAGCACTTCGGCGGAGCACACTGCCGTAATGAAAGGGTTAAGGCACGTTTTCGATTTACGACCTAAAATGTTTCGCTATAACGGCCATTTTTTATTACGATATATTTTCATGTTGCCAATCTTGCGTAATTTATTTTCGAAAATTTGAAGAATGGCTCTGTTAATTAAAGATGTCACATTCCAAATAAGCCGAGAATGGTTTGAAAAAATTAAAAATAGATTTAATTTGCCTAACTTAAAAATGACCGTGCTCCCGTGGCCGAGTGGTTAGCGTCATAACTAACATGCCGGGTGTTCGGGTTCGATTCCCGTTCTGGTCGGGGGAATTTTTCGTCAAAGAAATTTCCTCCGACTTGCACTGCGATCACGCGTATTCTAGAGCTTGCCACTCAGAATGCATTCAAGGCGTGTTATTTGGCATAGAAATCTCAACTAAGTACTAATAAAAATGACGCAAGTAATACTACGTTGAGACGGCGAAGTTCCTCTAGGAACGTTATTGCCATTGAAGAAGAAGAAGAACTTAAAAATGAAATTTAAGCAGCAGCGCTGATGAGGCCGCATCAAAGGAATATGCTAACATTTCAAAGAGAATTATTGAAAGAGGTGATCATAAACCAGAACAAGTGTTTAACCTAGACGAAACATGGCTTTATTGGAAGCGAATGCCAGATCGCACGTACATTTTTTTTCTGCGCCTGGTTATCAGGTGTCTAGAGAACGATTAACTTTGCTTCTTGATGCAAATTATCTCTTTTAATATATTTATATATTTGGATGACTAAAGCTAATTTTGAGGATTGTACAGAAGTAAAAAAATATTTGCGAGACAATAACTTAAACATGGCTTTGCTAATTTTGGATAATGCACCAGGGCATCCTATTAATTTATCCGAACTAGTCTTCAGATTTAAGCCATTTAAAAAAATATGTATGTATACAAACATATATTTCATTTAACATGAAGTTGTTTTCGTATTTGATGGTTTTTGGAGTCTGTTATTATTTTACGTTTGAGGAGTGCGAATGTATTATTAGAGAGAATAAATGATATCGATGCAGAATGTTCTGAAGATGATCAGGAAATTCTGGATATGGAAAACGACAATACGGAAAATTATGATCCATTTGAAACCGACTCGAACACCGATGAGAACGAAGAGAATATTTCGAACGTACGTAGACGACGAAAGAGCAGGAGATTTTTAGTTAGTTCCGATAGTGAGAATGAGGAAGAGGCAAGCGAAATTCGATGGACGGAACTGTTTGGCAGGAAGTAAAAATAGGGTCTAATCCTGGAAGAGCACCTGGTCATAATATTTTTAGGGAAACATCAGGTCCGACTGGGTACAGTAAACGTAATATTATGAAAGGCGAAGTTAGGACGGCATTTTGTGTGATAATTGATAAGAATATAATCGAACTTATAAGAAAGTGCACACAGGCAGAGGCATTTAGAGTGTTGGGATATAAATGGGAACTGTCTACTGCAAAGTTGTATGCATTTTTTGCAATTCTGTATGCACGCGGCGCATATGAGGCTAAGAATATAGATATAGCACTTCTGTGGAATAAAAAGTGGGGCCCGCCTTTTTTCTCAAATACTATGAGTAGACATGACTTTACGGAGATTATGAGATTTATTCGATTTGACGACAGAAATCAACGAAGCCAACGGTTACAAACTGATAAATTCGCTATGATTTCCGAAGTTTGGTACAAGTTTATTTACAACAGTCAAAATTGTTATAAACCAGGACTATACATTACTATTGACGAACAATTGTTTCCAACGAAAGCAAGGTCACTCAATACATGCCCAATAAACCGGACAAATTTGGTATAAAATTTTGGTTAGCATCCGATGTACGCAGAAAATATATAATAAACGGCTTTCCATATTTGGGAAAAGATGAAAGTAGAGTACCCTCAGTTCCTCTTGGAGAGTTTGTCACTATGAAATTAGCAGAACCGTATGTAGGATGTGGAAGAAATATAACCACAGACAACTTTTTTACAAGCCTACCTTTAGCAACAAAACTTTTAGCAAAAAAAACTACGATTGTTGGAACAATTAGAGCAAATAGGAAAGAGCTACCAAAACTAGCAAAACTGAAAAACGACGACATGGCACTTTTCTCAAGCAAATTCTATCGCTCAAATAATTGTATGTTGACAATTTACAAAGCCAAACCAAGAAAGAAAGTTTTAATTCTCAGTTCAATGCACAACTCCGTACAAGTTGAAGAAAACGACACCCGAACACCGGAGACAATTCAATTGTATAATAGCACCAAATTTGGCGTAGATGTGACCGATCAAATGGCCAGAAATTATTCGGTAAAATCTAAATCTCGGAGATGGCCTTTGCAAGTATTTTTTAATATCTTGGATTTAGCCGGGATAAATGCATGGGTGTTATATAAAGAAACTGCGGGAGGAGAAATTACAAGACAGGAATTTCTATTCCAATTGGCAGAAGAACTTGCCATCGAATATCAACGAGAGCTCGGCAAAGAAAATCAACCAATACCCATCGCAAGTACAAGTACAGGTTCTCGTGAACGGAAAACATGTCAGATAAGGTATTGTAAAGATAATAAGACGAACAAAATCTGTCTAAAATGTAAAAAGTACGTATGCGGAAAATGTACAGTTGAGAAGCCCATTTGTAAAAAATGCGACGAAAAAGAATGAAATGTAGATTATGTACTCTTGAATAAAAGAAAATATATTTTTATACTGGTAAACTGGCTATTGGTCTGCATTCAATATTGAAAAATATAAGTTGTGGAAGACAGGTCATTTGACCGGTCGCGGTAGGAATAGGTATACGTGAAGTGTCGGTAGGAATAGTGTTAAACAATCTTTGGTTTTTAAATTACAAGATACGAATCAACAAATTAGAAGAATAAAAAAAAATTATTGTTCTATTGTACATACCTTTCAATTCATCGACAACAGACGTGCTTTCATTGCTAGACAACGTATTTCCAGTATCAGAATTCTTTTGTTTTAAGCCTGTTTGTTGTGAAGGAACGTCATTTCGAATGGCTGAATTTTGTGAGATATCGTCTAAAGATTTCTGGATGCAATCACCTGAAAATATACATGAGGGTAAAAAAGTATTACCAAAAAAGTAATAACCAAAAACAAAAATACAACAATGGTATGTAAACTACACTCAAGAATTTGGCAAAGGAAGAAAGTTTTTCAAACTGCAGACAGGGATTAATTCGAAATCTTGGTTCCATAACCTGCCACTAACCAACACCGAGATAAGAACCCTAAACCGTCTACTGGCCGGACACGATTATTCTCCATTCTGGCTGAGCAAGATGAAAATTAAAGATGAGTTCTACTGCCAGCTTTGCGACTGCCTTAACACATCAGAACACATAATTTTCAACTGTATTAACTACGTAACACACAGCGACAAACACAACCTTGACAAATATTTCTCAATCCAAGATGCTTTTGACGACAAAAACATTGATACTCTGAAAAACATTTGTAAATTTCTCAAAGAAATCGAAATGAAAATCTAAACCGCTCTTTGCACCTTTTGACAAGACTTTCGTCATAATAACAAAATAAACAAAAGCTACTCCCAATGAAAAACTGACTGGCGTTATAGCAAGCAAGGCGCCTAGAAGTATATACTAAGGTGGGCCAACTTGCTATAACCACTCTTCAGCCATCTTGAAAGTCTACTGTGTTTTGTTTGTAAACGAAACACAATACGCTATTGCTGAAGCTCGCTCGTGATCAGTCTATCTCTTTCACGCTACAAGCAAATAATTCCCCTTCTACTTTCTTCCGTGCTGTTTTCATATACCGCTCCCCTAACCAACTTAGTGGCGAAACGGCCTCACCTAGTACCATAGACCCGTCTTGATAGCAAGTATGCTGTGCCATTTGACAGTGGGGATTGTCAAAGTCCCACGATTTAGAAGAAGAAGAAGAAGAAGAAGAAGAAGAAGTCGAACGGGTTACAAAATGCATTATTTTGCCAATTTCAACCCGTTGGAGAGCATATTCGAACATATTCGTTGGCCGAGGCATTTTGATGTAATGTAATACTTTTCCGTTTACTATTTTTGAAAGCATAGGCCGTGGCAGTGTTCCGAGCTCTGCAATACAATTTTCTTACCCAATGTTAAAGTTGCTTAAAATTACATTATACACCCATTAAACGTAAAAATAATAATTGTATTGATATCAATAAAATTTTATTCTATTGATTTTCATGACATGAAACGCTATGACTAAGGAATAACATTTTATTGAGTAGTTTTTATAGCTGTCGCTAGTACTAGTACTAGCACAATGTCGCTAGTACTAGCACAATGTCGCTAGTACTAGCACAATGTCGCATAGACAAGAATTTTTACATTTTCCGGAATTTTTGCAAAAAGGGACTGCATAATAATTATGAAGAAGGTTGGCGATACAACCGAGCCTTGGGGAATTCCCCTTTCTTGGATTTTCAATGAAGATTTTGTGTTGTTGACTATGGCTCTGAGTTCTATTTTCTAGGAAACTTTTCACATAGAAACCTAGTCTTCCACGGATCACCCAGTCGAAGAGACTCTTCAATACTGGATATCTCCATGCTGATCAAATGCTTTACTTAGATAAAGTGATGCCACATCTGCGTGGTGATCTTTCTCAATAACGTCATGTACAATAGCCTGTAATTCTTCGAGGTGATCTTCTGTGCATTTTCCCGCACGAAAAGCGAACTGTCTTGGATCGAGCAGCTTATTAGACTCTAAAAAGGTCTTTAGGCGTCGATTTACTATCCTTTCTAGAACTTTTCCAACACAACTCAAAAGAGTCGAAAATTGTATAGAAGATGTTGGTTTTGACTACGTCTTTCATTTCTGTACCGGGGTACCTAACAAGTTCAAAGTTTCTAAAACAAGAGAGTGACGCTGGACTGCAAGGTTTTGAACGTTAATACCTCTTTACCGGCTGGATGGAGTGGTAGAATAATCACTTCATCCAAGAGATAAAATGTCAACGAATTATATGATTGTCACAAGCAAGCTATTGAAATCATAACAATCTTGCTCATTGATGATGATTGGTGATCGCAATGTGTTCCCGAACACGGTCACAAAATATAGGCACATGAAGAAACCGTGATTTGTTTTGCTCGCTTGCATGAGTGTTTGGGCATTGAGCTTCGTATTACGGAATGGAGGAGTAGGCATGACAATATGGGGTTGCAATAGAAATGAACACACTTTTAAAATCAAAATTATGAATGAGAATTAATTTTCCCAAACCAAATTAGTACTCTATGTAAATGAAAATCACTTTTGCTTGCGAGTAGTGAAGAAATATCATGCAAAAATTGTGTCTCTAGATAATTTTATATTATAATGTTATGTTCTGGTGAGAATATCTGAAAAATCTGAAAATCGTTTAAATTAGGGTCATAACGACGTACGTCTAATAGGTAAATAACACCAAGAAAAAAATTTCATACAAATTTTAGCAATTTAAAACTGCTTTAAGGGCGACTGATAGAGAATAGCTGATCTCATACAAACTAATGTCGTATCCAGATGACACCATTCCACCGTCAACGCGAAATGCAGACATACGCAAGGCGTGAGTACTTTCACTCGCATCGGTTTCTGTTCTGCTTTCGCATGGAACAGTCATGAAAAATTGTTTGCGTATGAATGCGTCCGAGCGAAGTAATATTCGCACCCATTTACGCATTCGGCTTGGTGTTCCCGTGATGTAATCCAATAGCATCAGTTTGGCTTGGTGTTCCCGTGATGTAATCCAATAGCATCAGTTTGGCTTGGTGTTCCCGTGATGTAATCCAATAGCATTTGGATCCAAAAATGGTCCAGTCGGTAATTTTTCCGATCATAGAGAACAAACTCATTGCACCACTGATACGCTCAAAATATTTCAAAAATCCAAATATTTGTCGAGTTGTTATCCAATCAATTTTAGATCGGAACCAATGACGGAGAGGTCGAGAGAGAACGCGGTTTTGGTCATAGAATACGTCAACGGCGATCGCTTCATAAGTTTTCCAACCAGTGCTTTAAACAATCTTTGGTTTTTAAATTACAACATACGAATCAACAAATTAGAAGAATAAAAAAATTGATTGTTCTATTGTACATACCTTTCAATTCATCGACAACAGACATGCTTTCATTGCTAGACAACGTATTTCCAGTATCAGAATTCTTTTGTTTTGAGCCTGTTTGTTGTGAAGGAACGTCATTTCGAATGGCTGAATTTTGTGCGATATCGTCTAAAGATTTCTGGATGCAATCACCTGAAAATATACATGAGGGTAAAAAAGTATTTAATGAAAGTCATAGCCGGAAAATTACTTCATTTAATTAAAAAAAGTTAAGATAATTTAATCACAGTTGTTATCAATAACCTATTACAATGCAAATTGATTGGACAAAACACTTCAGTTTGTTTGTACTCATACATTTAGTTTACACGTTTTGTTTTACTTCTACAACTTTTTCGGACACGTTGCAGAGTTATGCTCACACAAACTGCGTCGTCAATCTAAGGACACACGGGAACTTCCGATCGGACACAATTTTTTCTTCACGCGAATTCTCGGGAAACAAAAACACACTTTTAGGTATAGTCTTTTTCTCTACACAAGCCAAAGGATAACTTCAAAAACATACAGCCCTCGGTTGAGTGCAATTTACGGCTGGAATTTTGCAATCGGCTGACTGCACACAAAAATTTTGAAGGTAGCAACGGAAGCGGGATCGGTTGAGCCAACACGATGTAATCACCTAAGACAAGACGTGACAACTGGCTTCTTACTCTTCTTTCTGCATTTTCTTCGACCAAGTGCTAGATAACAGGGAAGCGAGATGTGAAGGTTGCCAAATGTTATAAAATTTCGGAAGATTATTTTCCCATGAAAAACATGTGTTCTTCGTATCATGTATTTTCTGAGTTGCATAATTTTTTTTGTATTAATCTTCCGACCGAATATCACATATTTTAAACAATAAGTATTTTCCTGTTATTTTGGTATCCAAAAAATAAAATGTGAAGAGATAAAGAAAACTAGAAAACGTAGATTTGATAGTAGGTGTATGATATGTTGACATATATGAATTAAATTCAAAGTTCATTTTATTTATCAAGAGATTACGGGCCTTACCGTTTACACTTCAAGATGAAAACGGAATGGACGACACGCCATGAAATTTCGTTTTACGAGTTAGAGAAAATGATGGGTTTTCAGGTAGAATGAACACTCTTCAAATAGAAATTATGAATGAAAATTAACTTCTCCGTATCATATTAGTGTTGATTGTGAATGGAAAACTTTGCTTTCTTCATTTGGTAAAATAATCTCGTACAAAAATTGTATCTGAAGATAATTTTATATTATAATGAGTAGTTTTAGTGAGAATATCGCAAAGTGTATAGAAAACAGGTCAAGTTAGGGTAAGAAAGACGTTCTTCAAGTAAATAAATAACGCCAAGTAAAAATTTTCATTCAGGTTTTAACAATTTAAAAGTGCCTTCGGGCCGAGTAGTAAGACTTGTTAAAAGCTTATTTCGTTTCCAGATATCGATACCGTATCTCTGTCATCGCGGATAAACTTCAATTCGTTTTTACCGTGGAGTGTATACGGAAATAAGGCCTTATAATTTAACTTTGATATCGTTCAAATACTAACAGTACTGAAATATTGATAAAATCATACATTCCCAAATTATAACATAGCGTTTATTCAGGTTTTTTTTTCTGTAGGTATGTATGGTTTATTCAAGTTCCAATATGATTTTAAATACTTTTCTGCTGCTTTGGTTGTTATTTGTTATTAGATTATAATTATATTGCTAACTGCTTTACGGTTGGAAAATAATTGAATGCTCTTCTCTGTTAGGTCGCTGCTATTATGCTATGCTAGATGGCAAAATAATCCCGAAAAGATGTAGGGTGGAAATTCCGATGCAATGTTTCCTTCTCTTCGGGAACACCGGACGTAATAGAAACGAAAATATACAAAAAAAATCCATTATAGAAATTATCGCTAAATTGAAATGTGAATGCAACAATTATTCAATTTTGAATATATTTGGCAACATATTTATCTTTGTTAATTATTTTACTCATTAGCCAATCAGAAGGCGAGTTGCAAGTGGTCCGAGTTTGACAGAAGTGGTGGTCCGGAATCGGCCCCCTATTGTCATGTCTCGTCTCAGGCTTCGTTTATTGCGATAGTTGCACCGTATTCGTTCGATTAATAATTGATTTCTGTATCGGGGATCACTAGTCACCAATATCTACACAGTAGAATATAAATTGAAGCATTGTTTGTTTACAATGACATAAAGCTGCAAGGTCATCACCTGGTCTTATAGAAGGAGGAAGGAGAATAGAAGGAGTTACAGAGTATTGCTGTACGAATTTTCAAACGCGTTTTTCTCAAAACCATGTTTTTCAATTGGTGGTATCAATATATCAGGATCTACTCGACCGATTTGGCTGATATTTTTTATCAGCATTTAAAAATTAATTATCTAAAGCGTTACATGCCGTTTTGACGTAGAACTACGTCTTTCATTAAGGGTGCCAAATCAGAAAACAAGTCACGTTTTTATGAAATAAAGTTAATGTTAATAACTATTTTTGCCGCGAACAGATTTTGGCGATTTACATACTAAACGAATCGGAAATTCCCTAAGATTTGTTTAATATGCTATACATTGGAATCTCCTGGTTTGTAAATGGTTAAAATTCATGAAAACTTTAAGCGTTTTCATTTTTCCTTACATTTGTTCTGTCCATTTGCGTGCTTTCCAGAACAGAGCTGTCAATAACGAGCATTGAAGGGGAAATCGTAGGATTTAAAGTCTCCGCGAACAGAGGAAAAGAAGAAGATTGAAGGGGAACACTTGCCTAGAGTATAAACAGTGGATCTCGCTGAGGCAAACTTTTATCATTCCACTCCGACCGTCGACAGAGACGGACGTGTTTGGAGCTCCATTCATTACCTGATTTTTAAAAAGCTATTTATTTCTCTTTTCAGATTGTCTAACTGCGATTCATCAACTACCTGTCTGCCCTTGAGGACTACAACAATGGGGAAAACCCGGTCAACCGACCCAGGCATACCACATGGCACCAACAAACGACATCGATCGGACACCGGCAAGGAGCCAATATTAGAAAGAAACCGCTATGCTTTATTGGATGGCCATACCGAGGAGGAACCAACTACCGAGAAAGTAAATGTAGAGAAAAAGGTGAAAGTACCACCTTATTTTACAACATCGAGAGATATAGGAACTTTGAGGTCTGAACTGCTGGCGCTGAAATTGCAGCCAGTTTTTAAAATATGCAGCATCGGGATTAAAATCACTAGTCCCAACCTGGAGCAATATAAAATAATTGGATCATACCTGAAATCAAAAAATCATGAGTTTTACACTCACGATACGCAGTCTGAAAAACCATTTAAGGTGGTGTTGCGAGGTCTTCCTGCTATACAATATTCAGCCGTTAGCTGTATATCGGATGACTAGGCATAAAACGCCAGACAATGGGTATTCCAATGTTTTGTACCTGATCCACTTCAAGAAAGGATCAGCCAACATAACTCGCATAAGAGAAATCAGTGAGATCTTCAACATCTCGGTACAATGGGACCGATACAAACCTCAACATCGGGATGTAACGCAATGTTCAAATTGCCTTGGTTTCGGACACGGAACAAGAAACTGTCACATGAAAACTCGTTGTGGCAAGTGTGCTGCTGACCACCTAACAAGCACTTGCAGCCTTCCAGAAAAAGAACCTCGCAAATGCGTTAACTGTGGCGAAAGTCACCAAGCCACCAGCCGTAGCTGCACAAAACGTGCGGATTTTAAACGTATCTGGAAGCAAGCTACTGATAAAACACAGAATAGGAAGAAGGTTCCAGAATTTACTGACAAAGAGTTCCCTTCAATGGTTTCTCGCACGATTCCTGTTCTTCCTCCTCTTCCACTTCCTACAGGTCGCCCCCAAACGGCCTCTTCTAGCGAAAAGCCAAAAAAGGAGCAACCGAGCTATAGTAAGGTTGCAGCTATTGGTTTATCACCTACACCAAAACCTTCACCTCATTCCTCTTCTACTGAGGAGCTTTATAGCATGCAAGAACTTGCAACCCTGTTCTTGAACTAGATCGACAGACTAGAAGTTGTCGCAACCAACAGGAACAAGTACAAGTTATGCTACATTTTTATTATAACCATGGATCGGTCATCTCTAAGGCTAATTAATTGGAATGCCTGCTCTCTTAAGAGTAAGCTTATCGAGTTCACTGACTTCCTGGTGACAAACAGCATCGACGTAGCTATCGTTACTGAGACGCATCTTAAACCGAATATTAATATTCGAGTCCCGAATTATCGTCTATTGAGAATGGATCGTGCTGGTTCTGGTGGAGGAGGTGTTGCCTTAGCCATCAGAAATAACATCAGATATCGACTTTTGCCGTGTCTGAAACTCAACATCATCGAAGCTATTGGGGCGGAAATCACAACATCGATTGGGTCTATTATCGTGATTGCGGTCTACTATCCCAAACAGACGTCAATCAGAGATGGCTCAGCGTTGCTTCTTAAAAACGATATCATCAAGCTAACACGAAGGCAGTCGAAATACGTCATCGGCGGGGACATTAATGCTCGACATCAGTCCTGGGGAAACCAAAGGAGGAATCAATATGGAGTGACTCTAAATGATGATCTACAGTGTGGGCGCTACAGGATTCTTAGTCCAGCGACCCCCACTCGCATTTCTCGTTCTGGAGTACATTCCATAATTGATTTCTTCATTACCAACATGGATCGCCACATCGGTGATCCTACACACTTTTAGGTATAGTCTTTTTCTCTACACAAGCCAAAGGATAACTTCAAAAACATACAGCCCTCGGTTGAGTGCAATTTACGGCTGGAATTTTGCAATCGGCTGACTGCACACAAAAATTTTGAAGGTAGCAACGGAAGCGGGATCGGTTGAGCCAACACGATGTAATCACCTAAGACAAGACGTGACAACTGGCTTCTTACTCTTCTTTCTGCATTTTCTTCGACCAAGTGCTAGATAACAGGGAAGCGAGATGTGAAGGTTGCCAAATGTTATAAAATTTCGGAAGATTATTTTCCCATGAAAAACATGTGTTCTTCGTATCATGTATTTTCTGAGTTGCATAATTTTTTTTGTATTAATCTTCCGACCGAATATCACATATTTTAAACAATAAGTATTTTCCTGTTATTTTGGTATCCAAAAAATAAAATGTGAAGAGATAAAGAAAACTAGAAAACGTAGATTTGATAGTAGGTGTATGATATGTTGACATATATGAATTAAATTCAAAGTTCATTTTATTTATCAAGAGATTACGGGCCTTACCGTTTACACTTCAAGATGAAAACGGAATGGACGACACGCCATGAAATTTCGTTTTACGAGTTAGAGAAAATGATGGGTTTTCAGGTAGAATGAACACTCTTCAAATAGAAATTATGAATGAAAATTAACTTCTCCGTATCATATTAGTGTTGATTGTGAATGGAAAACTTTGCTTTCTTCATTTGGTAAAATAATCTCGTACAAAAATTGTATCTGAAGATAATTTTATATTATAATGAGTAGTTTTAGTGAGAATATCGCAAAGTGTATAGAAAACAGGTCAAGTTAGGGTAAGAAAGACGTTCTTCAAGTAAATAAATAACGCCAAGTAAAAATTTTCATTCAGGTTTTAACAATTTAAAAGTGCCTTCGGGCCGAGTAGTAAGACTTGTTAAAAGCTTATTTCGTTTCCAGATATCGATACCGTATCTCTGTCATCGCGGATAAACTTCAATTCGTTTTTACCGTGGAGTGTATACGGAAATAAGGCCTTATAATTTAACTTTGATATCGTTCAAATACTAACAGTACTGAAATATTGATAAAATCATACATTCCCAAATTATAACATAGCGTTTATTCAGGTTTTTTTTTCTGTAGGTATGTATGGTTTATTCAAGTTCCAATATGATTTTAAATACTTTTCTGCTGCTTTGGTTGTTATTTGTTATTAGATTATAATTATATTGCTAACTGCTTTACGGTTGGAAAATAATTGAATGCTCTTCTCTGTTAGGTCGCTGCTATTATGCTATGCTAGATGGCAAAATAATCCCGAAAAGATGTAGGGTGGAAATTCCGATGCAATGTTTCCTTCTCTTCGGGAACACCGGACGTAATAGAAACGAAAATATACAAAAAAAATCCATTATAGAAATTATCGCTAAATTGAAATGTGAATGCAACAATTATTCAATTTTGAATATATTTGGCAACATATTTATCTTTGTTAATTATTTTACTCATTAGCCAATCAGAAGGCGAGTTGCAAGTGGTCCGAGTTTGACAGAAGTGGTGGTCCGGAATCGGCCCCCTATTGTCATGTCTCGTCTCAGGCTTCGTTTATTGCGATAGTTGCACCGTATTCGTTCGATTAATAATTGATTTCTGTATCGGGGATCACTAGTCACCAATATCTACACAGTAGAATATAAATTGAAGCATTGTTTGTTTACAATGACATAAAGCTGCAAGGTCATCACCTGGTCTTATAGAAGGAGGAAGGAGAATAGAAGGAGTTACAGAGTATTGCTGTACGAATTTTCAAACGCGTTTTTCTCAAAACCATGTTTTTCAATTGGTGGTATCAATATATCAGGATCTACTCGACCGATTTGGCTGATATTTTTTATCAGCATTTAAAAATTAATTATCTAAAGCGTTACATGCCGTTTTGACGTAGAACTACGTCTTTCATTAAGGGTGCCAAATCAGAAAACAAGTCACGTTTTTATGAAATAAAGTTAATGTTAATAACTATTTTTGCCGCGAACAGATTTTGGCGATTTACATACTAAACGAATCGGAAATTCCCTAAGATTTGTTTAATATGCTATACATTGGAATCTCCTGGTTTGTAAATGGTTAAAATTCATGAAAACTTTAAGCGTTTTCATTTTTCCTTACATTTGTTCTGTCCATTTGCGTGCTTTCCAGAACAGAGCTGTCAATAACGAGCATTGAAGGGGAAATCGTAGGATTTAAAGTCTCCGCGAACAGAGGAAAAGAAGAAGATTGAAGGGGAACACTTGCCTAGAGTATAAACAGTGGATCTCGCTGAGGCAAACTTTTATCATTCCACTCCGACCGTCGACAGAGACGGACGTGTTTGGAGCTCCATTCATTACCTGATTTTTAAAAAGCTATTTATTTCTCTTTTCAGATTGTCTACCTGCGATTCATCAACTACCTGTCTGCCCTTGAGGACTACAACAATGGGGAAAACCCGGTCAACCGACCCAGGCATACCACATGGCACCAACAAACGACATCGATCGGACACCGGCAAGGAGCCAATATTAGAAAGAAACCGCTATGCTTTATTGGATGGCCATACCGAGGAGGAACCAACTACCGAGAAAGTAAATGTAGAGAAAAAGGTGAAAGTACCACCTTATTTTACAACATCGAGAGATATAGGAACTTTGAGGTCTGAACTGCTGGCGCTGAAATTGCAGCCAGTTTTTAAAATATGCAGCATCGGGATTAAAATCACTAGTCCCAACCTGGAGCAATATAAAATAATTGGATCATACCTGAAATCAAAAAATCATGAGTTTTACACTCACGATACGCAGTCTGAAAAACCATTTAAGGTGGTGTTGCGAGGTCTTCCTGCTATACAATATTCAGCCGTTAGCTGTATATCGGATGACTAGGCATAAAACGCCAGACAATGGGTATTCCAATGTTTTGTACCTGATCCACTTCAAGAAAGGATCAGCCAACATAACTCGCATAAGAGAAATCAGTGAGATCTTCAACATCTCGGTACAATGGGACCGATACAAACCTCAACATCGGGATGTAACGCAATGTTCAAATTGCCTTGGTTTCGGACACGGAACAAGAAACTGTCACATGAAAACTCGTTGTGGCAAGTGTGCTGCTGACCACCTAACAAGCACTTGCAGCCTTCCAGAAAAAGAACCTCGCAAATGCGTTAACTGTGGCGAAAGTCACCAAGCCACCAGCCGTAGCTGCACAAAACGTGCGGATTTTAAACGTATCTGGAAGCAAGCTACTGATAAAACACAGAATAGGAAGAAGGTTCCAGAATTTACTGACAAAGAGTTCCCTTCAATGGTTTCTCGCACGATTCCTGTTCTTCCTCCTCTTCCACTTCCTACAGGTCGCCCCCAAACGGCCTCTTCTAGCGAAAAGCCAAAAAAGGAGCAACCGAGCTATAGTAAGGTTGCAGCTATTGGTTTATCACCTACACCAAAACCTTCACCTCATTCCTCTTCTACTGAGGAGCTTTATAGCATGCAAGAACTTGCAACCCTGTTCTTGAACTAGATCGACAGACTAGAAGTTGTCGCAACCAACAGGAACAAGTACAAGTTATGCTACATTTTTATTATAACCATGGATCGGTCATCTCTAAGGCTAATTAATTGGAATGCCTGCTCTCTTAAGAGTAAGCTTATCGAGTTCACTGACTTCCTGGTGACAAACAGCATCGACGTAGCTATCGTTACTGAGACGCATCTTAAACCGAATATTAATATTCGAGTCCCGAATTATCGTCTATTGAGAATGGATCGTGCTGGTTCTGGTGGAGGAGGTGTTGCCTTAGCCATCAGAAATAACATCAGATATCGACTTTTGCCGTGTCTGAAACTCAACATCATCGAAGCTATTGGGGCGGAAATCACAACATCGATTGGGTCTATTATCGTGATTGCGGTCTACTATCCCAAACAGACGTCAATCAGAGATGGCTCAGCGTTGCTTCTTAAAAACGATATCATCAAGCTAACACGAAGGCAGTCGAAATACGTCATCGGCGGGGACATTAATGCTCGACATCAGTCCTGGGGAAACCAAAGGAGGAATCAATATGGAGTGACTCTAAATGATGATCTACAGTGTGGGCGCTACAGGATTCTTAGTCCAGCGACCCCCACTCGCATTTCTCGTTCTGGAGTACATTCCATAATTGATTTCTTCATTACCAACATGGATCGCCACATCGGTGATCCTATTGCCCTTAACGAGTTGAGTTCGGATCACTTCCCAGTGATGGTTGAATTGGGAGTGAATGTCGTAGTCAGGAGGCCACAATGTAGACGGGACCATCATCGTGCGAATTGGGTGGAATTCCAGCAGCTTATTGACAACAACATTGATCTCAATCAGCCTCTTGAATCTCCCGAAGATATCGAAGCAACAGTCAGCTCTATTCAAACTGCAGTTATTCAGGCTCGCCAAAACCACATCCCAGAAACGATTCAGGTGAGTGACTCTGTTCAAATTGATTCCATTACTAAACATTTGATTAGGCTTCGGAACCTCTATCGAAGGCAGTACCAACGTACTGGTATTCGAGAGAGGAAACGACAGTATAATCAGTTAACCAAGGTTATCCAGGCCAGAATGATTGATCTCAGTAACAAAAAATTCGCAAAAGATATTAGTAAACTTCCGAATAACTCCAAGCCTTTTTGGAGGCTCGCTAAAATTCTCAAGACCAAGTCTAATCCTATTCCTCCTCTTCTTCAACCTGACAATTCAGAACGATTGATAACACCTGCCGAAAAGGCTAATGCAATTGGCAACCATTTCGCTAGTTCACACAATCTTGGCCAGAACATTACAAGTCCATTTGAAGCTTCGGCGAATGATACTGTAAGGGCTATTGACAATATCCATTCTGTACCTCAAGAGAGTGAAATCATCTCGACTGCAGAGGTTATCTCGGTTATACGCTCGTTGAAGAATATGAAGGCCCCCGGCTTCGACAGTATATTTAACATTGAGTTGAAACATGGCACTTCTTGATGTTGAAAAAGCATTTGATAATGTTTGGCATAATGGTCTCATTTACAAGCTTCAGAACTTTGGTTTTCCTACATACTTGATAAAAATTATAAAAAAATATCTTTCTGATAGAGCGTTCAATGTTTCTATAAACAATATTTCATCAGAGAAATTCATTGTGAATGCAGGTGTTCCTCAAGGATCCATCTTGGGACCAATTCTTTTCAATATCTACACTTCATGCTTGGTTTTAAAGTCTGTGTTAGGGAACATTTTTCGATGAGAACAAAAGTCCCCCTACTTTCATGTATTTGCAATGCCGATTTCCCCAAGGCTGCTTGGTTTTGATGGCTGTGTTAGGGAAACCGTAAATCGGGCCAATCAGAACGATGCAGTTAGGGCGTTTAGATTACGCCTAATATTTTACAGTTATTCAATTGTTTATCTAATGAAAAACAACATTTTGTTAGTTGCGATAGATGCGTAGAAATATTCCCTATCAAGTGATGCAAACATCTCTCCTATCCAGTAAGAAATGTTCGAGCTATAAGCATTCGAAATCTTTCATTTTTTCCTGCATGTTCTGTGTTTAGGTTTTCATTTTACCCTCCATATATTCCGGTTATACGTAGTCCCACGTCAAAACGGCAAATGGTTTTAAAAGTTATAGTTTCTGCAGCAAATTATTTATTGTGCATTCGTCTACATTCGAATTAAAGGTAAAACCTTGTAAAATTATATAGATTTCAATTTATAATTTTTCTCATTGATTTTTAAAGAGGTAAGCGGCCACAGGAGGTTACTCAGCTGGAGGTGCTGGAACCGGGTTTTGTGCCGCTTAAAGATAATTAACTGCCACATCCGCAGCAACCGGCCTGGGAGGAACCATTCGTGCCCGAGGAATGATATTTGGTCTCACTCCGTAAGCATTGTTGATCTGCTGAACGACAATTCTGCGAGCTTTTTCCAACCGATCGGTGTTATTGTTGCGGAAACAGCCGAGTTGATATAGATAGAGCAACACTCCTACGAAAACTACCGTTAAGCATCTTGCCGGAGACGAGTATAGATATACAGGTCGGACTCGATTATATGTGATTCGATTATATACAATTTTGGACTCGATTATATACAGCTTGGAAAAAAAATTTTTTTCTAGCTTATTTCAAGAAGGAAAGGAGAGCCTTTCAGCGTTAAGGTGATGTTTAAGTGGCTATTACATATGCAGTGGGGTAAAAATCGGGATTTTTTAAGATATTGCTTGAATTTTCACCAGGAATTGTTTAGATCGATATTGCAGCCAAATAATGAAAGATTCCAAATAATGAAAGAAAGTTGGGCGTCAAAGAACGAATTGTAGAGCGGTTAAAGAACTTCAATTTAATTGTTGCAAAACAATGTAGTTCAATTTAAAATTTTAGGATAAAATTAATAATAACACATTAAAAATTATTAACTTTGAAGTTTTTCACTTCCAAAATGTTATTAACATCCACTAATTGAGTTGTTCCACTACTAATCCTGTACTAATTTTTCTCATCTTGCAAATGAAATCATCAAAATTGTCTTCCTTAGCGTACTTTTTAATGTAGAGCCAGTTTGAAGCAACAGAGTCCGAAACAAAAAAAAAACTATCTCTTCTCTGTTCTATAAAAAAAAAGTGGTAATATCTAATCGTTACTGAAAATAATCTGCCAGTTCCTCTGGGAATTTAAAATAACATTCAAGTGAAAGAGTTTATTTTAATGTTTTCTATCCATGTAACACTGTGACCAAATACATTTGGTTTTGTGATTTTTCAATCAATCGCAATTAACAGAATAGCTTCTGAAGATTATTCTTCCCTATCAGTAGAATATTTCCGTATCCAATATTGGATGCATAAAACCTTGTGTATCCAACGTAACACTCTCGTTTTCGAAGTCCCCCAAATATTCATTCATTCAGAATGAATTCAGATTCAAATTCAAACAAATGATCTCTAAATCAACGATAATCCTACGTCACCCTTGCGGTTATACCATAGATATAACCCACTTCCTGTTTTTCTTGTTGCTGATGCAGTGACGCTAACTGAAACTAGCACAATGTCGCTAGTACTAGCACAATGTCGCATAGACAAGAATTTTTACATTTTCCGGATTTTTTGCAAAAAGGGACTGCATAATAATTATGAAGAGGGTTGGCGATACAACCGAGCCTTGGGGAATTCCCCTTTCTTGGATTTTCAATGAAGATTTTGTGTTGTTGACTATGGCTCTGAGTTCTATTTTCTAGGAAACTTTTCACATAGAAACCTAGTCTTCCACGGATCACCCAGTCGAAGAGACTCTTCAATACTGGATATCTCCATGCTGATCAAATGCTTTACTTAGATAAAGTGATGCCACATCTGCGTGGTGATCTTTCTCAATAACGTCATGTACAATAGCCTGTAGATCTTCGAGGTGATCTTCTGTGCATTTTCCCGCACGAAAAGCGAACTGTCTTGGATCGAGCAGCTTATTAGACTCTAAAAAGGTCTTTAGGCGTCGATTTACTATCCTTTCTAGAACTTTTCCAACACAACTCAAAAGAGTCGAAAATTGTATAGAAGATGTTGGTTTTGACTACGTCTTTCATTTCTGTACCGGGGTGTTAGTTCAAAGTTTCTAAAACGAGAGAGTGACGCTGGACTGCAAGGTTTTGAACGTTAATACCTCTTTACCGGCTGGATGGAGTGGTATAATAATCACTTCATCCAAGAGATAAAATGTCAACGAATTATATGATTGTCACTTATCGGTTCAAAAGCTTAAAAATTGCTTTGAAAGCAAGCTATTGAAATCATAACAATCTTGCTCATTGATGATGATTGGTGATCGCAATGTGTTCCCGAACACGGTCACAAAATATAGGCACATGAAGAAACCGTGATTTGTTTTGCTCGCTTGCATGAGCTTCGTATTACGGAATGGAGGAGTAGGCATGACAATATGGGGTTGCAGTAGAAATGAACACACTTTTAAAATCAAAATTATGAATGAGAATTAATTTTCCCAAACCAAATTAGTACTCTATGTAAATGAAAATCACTTTTGCTTGCAAGTAGTGAAAAAATATCATGCAAAAATTGTGTCTCTAGATAATTTTATATTATAATGTTATGTTCTGGTGAGAATATCTGAAAAATCTGAAAATCTTTTAAATTAGGGTCATAACGACGTACGTCTAATAGGTAAATAACACCAAGAAAAAAATTTCATACAAATTTTAGCAATTTAAAACTGCTTTAAGGGCGACTGATAGAGAATAGCTGGTCTCATACAAACTAATGTCGTATCCAGATGACACCATTCCACCGTCAACGCGAAAAGCAGACATACGCAAGGCGTGAGTACTTTCACTCGCATCGGTTTCTGTTCTGCTTTCGCATGGAACAGTCATGAAAAATTGTTTGCGTATGAATGCGTCCGAGCGAAGTAATTCGCACCCATTTACGCATTCGGCTTGGTGTTCCCGTGATGTAATCCAATAGCATCAGTTTGACTTGGTGTTCCCGTGATGTAATCCAATAGCATCAGTTTGGCTTGGTGTTCCCGTGATGTAATCCAATAGCATTTGGATCCAAAAATGGTCCAGTCGGTAATTTTTCCGATCATAGAGAACAAACTCATTGCACCACTGATACGCTCAAAATATTTCAAAAATCCAAATATTTGTCGAGTTGTTATCCAATCAATTTTAGATCGGAACCAATGACGGAGAGGTCGAGAGAGAACGCGGTTTTGGTCATAGAATACGTCAACGGCGATCGCTTCATAAGTTTTCCAACCAGTGCTTTAAACAATCTTTGGTTTTTAAATTACAACATACGAATCAACAAATTAGAAGAATAAAAAAATTGATTGTTCTATTGTACATACCTTTCAATTCATCGACAACAGACATGCTTTCATTGCTAGACAACGTATTTCCAGTATCAGAATTCTTTTGTTTTGAGCCTGTTTGTTGTGAAGGAACGTCATTTCGAATGGTTGAATTTTGTGCGATATCATCTAAAGATTTCTGGATGCAATCACCTGAAAATATACATGAGGGTAAAAAAGTATTTAATGAAAGTCATAGCCGGAAAATTACTTCATTTAATTAAAAAAAGTTAAGATAATTTAATCACAGTTGTTATCAATAACCTATTACAATGCAAATTGATTGGACAAAACACTTCAGTTTGTTTGTACTCATACATTTAGTTTACACAACGTCGGTTTCGTACAGAATCATACACGTTTTGTTTTACTTCTACAACTTTTTCGGACACGTTGCAGAGTTATGCTCACACAAACTGCGTCGTCAATCTAAGAATACACGGGAACTTCCGATCGGACACAATTTTTTCTTCACGCGAATTCTCGGGAAACAAAAACACACTTTTAGGTATAGTCTTTTTCTCTACACAAGCCAAAGGATAACTTCAAAAACACACAGCCCTCGGTTGAGTGCAATTTACGGCTGGAATTTTGCAATCGGCTGACTGCACACAAAAATTTTGAAGGTAGCACGGAAGCGGGATCGGTTGAGCCAACACGATGTAATCACCTAAGACAAGACGTGACAACTGGCTTCTTACTCTTCTTTCTGCATTTTCTTCGACCAAGTGCTAGATAACAGGGAAGCGAGATGTGAAGGTTGCCAAATGTTATAAAATTTCGGAAGATTATTTTCCCATGAAAAACATGTGTTCTTCGTATCATGTATTTTCTGAGTTGCATAATTTTTTTTGTATTAATCTTCCGACCGAATATCACATATTTTAAACAATAAGTATTTTCCTGTTATTTTGGTATCCAAAAAATAAAATGTGAAGAGATAAAGAAAACTAGAAAACGTAGATTTGATAGTAGGTGTATGATATGTTGACATATATGAATTAAATTCAAAGTTCATTTTATTTATCAAGAGATTACGGGCCTTACCGTTTACACTTCAAGATGAAAACGGAATGGACGACACGCCATGAAATTTCGTTTTACGAGTTAGAGAAAATGATGGGTTTTCAGGTAGAATGAACACTCTTCAAATAGAAATTATGAATGAAAATTAACTTCTCCGTATCATATTAGTGTTGATTGTGAATGGAAAACTTTGCTTTCTTCATTTGGTAAAATAATCTCGTACAAAAATTGTGTCTGAAGATAATTTTATATTATAATGAGTAGTTTTAGTGAGAATATCGCAAAGTGTATAGAAAACAGGTCAAGTTAGGGTAAGAAAGACGTTCTTCAAGTAAATAAATAACGCCAAGTAAAAATTTTCATTCAGGTTTTAACAATTTAAAAGTGCCTTCGGGCCGAGTAGTAAGACTTGTTAAAAGCTTATTTCGTTTCCAGATATCGATACCGTATCTCTGTCATCGCGGATAAACTTCAATTCGTTTTTACCGTGGAGTGTATACGGAAATAAGGCCTTATAATTTAACTTTGATATCGTTCAAATACTAACAGTACTGAAATATTGATAAAATCATACATTCCCAAATAATAACATAGCGTTTATTCAGGTTTTTTTTTTCTGTAGGTATGTATGGTTTATTCAAGTTCCAATATGATTTTAAATACTTTTCTGCTGCGTTGGTTGTTATTTGTTATTAGATTATAATTATATTGCTAACTGCTTTACGGTTGGAAAATAATTGAATGCTCTTCTCTGTTAGGTCGCTGCTATTATGCTATGCTAGATGGCAAAATAATCCCGAAAAGATGTAGGGTGGAACCTCCGATGCAATGTTTCCTTCTCTTCGGGAACACCGGACGTAATAGAAACGAAAATATACAAAAAAAATCCATTATAGAAATTATCGCTAAATTGAAATGTGAATGCAACAATTATTCAATTTTGAATATATTTGGCAACATATTTATCTTTGTTAATTTTGTTTGCAAGTGGTCCGAGTTTGACAGAAGTGGTGGTCCGGAATCGGCCCCCTATTGTCATGTCTCGTCTCAGGCTTCGTTTATTGCGATAGTTGCACCGTATTCGTTCGATTAATAATTGATTTCTGTATCGGGGATCACTAGTCACCAATATATACACAGTAGAATATAAATTGAAGCATTGTTTGTTTACAATGACATAAAGCTGCAAGGTCATCACCTGGTCTTATAGAAGGAGGAAGGAGAATAGAAGGAGTTACAGAGTATTGCTGTACGAATTTTCAAACGCGTTTTTCTCAAAACCATGTTTTTCAATTGGTGGTATCAATATATCAGGATCTACTCGACCGATTTGGCTGATATTTTTTATCAGCATTTAAAAATTAATTATCTAAAGCGTTACATGCCGTTTTGACGTAGAACTACGTCTTTCATTAAGGGTGCCAAATCAGAAAACAGGTCACGTTTTTATGAAATAAAGTTAATGTTAATAACTATTTTTGCCGCGAACAGATTTTGGCGATTTACATACTAAACGAATCGGAAATTCCCTAAGATTTGTTTAATATGCTATACATTGGAATCTCCTGGTTCGTAAATGGTTAAAATTCAAGAAAACTTTAAGCGTTTTCATTTTTCCTTACATTTGTTCTGTCCATTTGCGTGCTTTCCAGAACAGAGCTGTCAATAACGAGCATTGAAGGGGAAATCGTAGGATTTAAAGTCTCCGCGAACAGAGGAAAAGAAGAAGATTGAAGGGGAACACTTGCCTAGAGTATAAACAGTGGATCTCGCTGAGGCAAACTTTTATCATTCCACTCCGACCGTCGACAGAGACGGACGTGTTTGGAGCTCCATTCATTACCTGATTTTTAAAAAGCTATTTATTTCTCTTTTCAGATTGTCTACCTGCGATTCATCAACTACCTGTCTGCCCTTGAGGACTACAACAATGGGGAAAACCCGGTCAACCGACCCAGGCATACCACATGGCACCAACAAACGACATCGATCGGACACCGGCAAGGAGCCAATATTAGAAAGAAACCGCTATGCTTTATTGGATGGCCATACCGAGGAGGAACCAACTACCGAGAAAGTAAATGTAGAGAAAAAGGTGAAAGTACCACCTTATTTTACAACATCGAGAGATATAGGAACTTTGAGGTCTGAACTGCTGGCGCTGAAATTGCAGCCAGTTTTTAAAATATGCAGCATCGGGATTAAAATCACTAGTCCCAACCTGGAGCAATATAAAATAATTGGATCATACCTGAAATCAAAAAATCATGAGTTTTACACTCACGATACGCCGTCTGAAAAACCATTTAAGGTGGTGTTGCGAGGTCTTCCTGCTATTGAGTTGGAGGATATTAAAAAAGATCTGGAACAATCATACAATATTCAGCCGTTAGCTGTATATCGGATGACTAGGCATAAAACGCCAGACAATGGGTATTCCAATGTTTTGTACCTGATCCACTTCAAGAAAGGATCAGCCAACATAACTCGCATAAGAGAAATCAGTGAGATCTTCAACATCTCGGTACAATGGGACCGATACAAACCTCAACATCGGGATGTAACGCAATGTTCAAATTGCCTTGGTTTCGGACACGGAACAAGAAACTGTCACATGAAAACTCGTTGTGGCAAGTGTGCTGCTGACCACCTAACAAGCACTTGCAGCCTTCCAGAAAAAGAACCTCGCAAATGCGTTAACTGTGGCGAAAGTCACCAAGCCACCAGCCGTAGCTGCACAAAACGTGCGGATTTTAAACGTATCTGGAAGCAAGCTACTGATAAAACACAGAATAGGAAGAAGGTTCCAGAATTTACTGACAAAGAGTTCCCTCCAATGGTTTCTCGCACGATTCCTGTTCTTCCTCCTCTTCCACTTCCTACAGGTCGCCCCAAAACGGCCTCTTCTAGCGAAAAGCCAAAAAAGGAGCAACCGAGCTATAGTAAGGTTGCAGCTATTGGTTTATCACCTACACCAAAACCTTCACCTCATTCCTCTTCTACTGAGGAGCTTTATAGCATGCAAGAACTTGCAACCCTGTTCTTGAACTAGATCGACAGACTAGAAGTTGTCGCAACCAACAGGAACAAGTACAAGTTATGCTACATTTTTATTATAACCATGGATCGGTCATCTCTAAGGCTAATTAATTGGAATGCCTGCTCTCTTAAGAGTAAGCTTATCGAGTTCACTGACTTCCTGGTGACAAACAGCATCGACGTAGCTATCGTTACTGAGACGCATCTTAAACCGAATATTAATATTCGAGTCCCGAATTATCGTCTATTGAGAATGGATCGTGCTGGTTCTGGTGGAGGAGGTGTTGCCTTAGCCATCAGAAATAACATCAGATATCGACTTTTGCCGTGTCTGAAACTCAACATCATCGAAGCTATTGGGGCGGAAATCACAACATCGATTGGGTCTATTATCGTGATTGCGGTCTACTATCCCAAACAGACGTCAATCAGAGATGGCTCAGCGTTGCTTCTTAAAAACGATATCATCAAGCTAACACGAAGGCAGTCGAAATACGTCATCGGCGGGGACATTAATGCTCGACATCAGTCCTGGGGAAACCAAAGGAGGAATCAATATGGAGTGACTCTAAATGATGATCTACAGTGTGGGCGCTACAGGATTCTTAGTCCAGCGACCCCTACATTTCTCGTTCTGGAGTACATTCCATAATTGATTTCTTCATTACCAACATGGATCGCCACATCGGTGATCCTATTGCCCTTAACGAGTTGAGTTCGGATCACTTCCCAGTGATGGTTGAATTGGGAGTGAATGTCGTAGTCAGGAGGCCACAATGTAGACGGGACCATCATCGTGCGAATTGGGTGGAATTCCAGCAGCTTATTGACAACAACATTGATCTCAATCAACCTCTTGAATCTCCCGAAGATATCGAAGCAACAGTCAGCTCTATTCAAACTGCAGTTATTCAGGCTCGCCAAAACCACATCCCAGAAACGATTCAGGTGAGTGACTCTGTTCAAATTGATTCCATTACTAAACATTTGATTAGGCTTCGGAACCTCTATCGAAGGCAGTACCAACGTACTGGTATTCGAGAGAGGAAACGACAGTATAATCAGTTAACCAAGGTTATCCAGGCCAGAATGATTGATCTCCGTAACAAAAAATTCGCAAAATATATTAGTAAACTTCCGAATAACTCAAGCCTTTTTGGAGGCTCGCTAAAATTCTCAAGACCAAGTCTAATCCTATTCCTCCTCTTCTTCAACCTGACAATTCAGAACGATTGATAACACCTGCCGAAAAGGCTAATGCAATTGGCAACCATTTCGCTAGTTCACACAATCTTGGCCAGAACATTACAAGTCCATTTGAAGCTTCGGCGAATGATACTGTAAGGGCTATTGACAATATCCATTCTGTACCTCAAGAGAGTGAAATCATCTCGACTGCAGAGGTTATCTCGGTTATACGCTCGTTGAAGAATATGAAGGCCCCCGGCTTCGACAGTATATTTAACATTGAGTTGAAACATCTTAGTAACAACTTATATGAAATTATGACTTCTGTCTTCAACAGATGTCTATCACTTGGCTACTTCCCCTCGAGTTGGAAGTTGGCAAAAGTGATCCCGATACTAAAACCCGGAAAAGATCCTTCTTCTTCAAAGAGCTATCGACCAATTAGCCTTCTCCCAGCATTTTCGAAAGTATTCGAAAAAATTATATTAACGCGCATTCTTGCTTTTGCAGATGAGCACAATATATTTTTGGATGAGCAGTTTGGATTCCGAAAAGGTCACTCTACAATTCACCAGCTTCGTAGAGTATACAATATAATCAGACGAAACAAGTCAGTTTCAAACTCATCTGCCATGGCACTTCTTGATGTTGAAAAAGCATTTGATAATGTTTGGCATAATGGTCTCATTTACAAGCTTCAGAACTTTGGTTTTCCTACATACTTGATAAAAATTATAAAAAATTATATTTCTGATAGAGCGTTCAATGTTTCTATAAACAATATTTCATCAGAGAAATTCATTGTGAATGCAGGTGTTCCTCAAGGATCCATCTTGGGACCAATTCTTTTCAATATCTACACTTCATGCTTGGTTTTAAAGTCTGTGTTAGGGAACATTTTTCGATGAGAACAAAAGTCCCCCTACTTTCATGTATTTGCAATGCCGATTTCCCCAAGGCTGCTTGGTTTTGATGGCTGTGTTAGGGAAACCGTAAATCGGGCCAATCAGAACGATGCAGTTAGGGCGTTTAGATAACGCCTAATATTTTACAGTTATTCAATTGTTTATCTAATGAAAAACAACATTTTGTTAGTTGCGATAGATGCGTAGAAATATTCCCTATCAAGTGATGCAAACATCTCTCCTATCCAGTAAGAAATGTTCGAGCTATAAGCATTCGAAATCTTTCATTTTTTCCTGCATGTTCTGTGTTTAGGTTTTCATTTTACCCTCCATATATTCCGGTTATACGTAGTCCCACGTCAAAACGGCAAATGGTTTTAAAAGTTATAGTTTCTGCAGCAAATTATTTATTGTGCATTCGTCTACATTTGAATTAAAGGTAAAACCTTGTAAAATTATATAGATTTCAATTTATAATTTTTCTCATTGATTTTTAAAGAGGTAAGCGGCCACAGGAGGTTACTCAGCTGGAGGTGCTGGAACCGGGTTTTGTGCCGCTTAAAGATAATTAACTGCCACATCCGCAGCAACCGGCCTGGGAGGAACCATTCGTGCCCGAGGAATGATATTTGGTCTCACTCCGTAAGCATTGTTGATCTGCTGAACGACAATTCTGCGAGCTTTTTCCAACCGATCGGTGTTATTGTTGCGGAAACAGCCGAGTTGATATAGATAGAGCAACACTCCTACGAAAACTACCGTTAAGCATCTTGCCGGAGACGAGTATAGATATACAGGTCGGACTCGATTATATGTGATTCGATTATATACAATTTTGGACTCGATTATATACAGCTTGGAAAAAAAAAATTTTTCTAGCTTATTTCAAGAAGGAAAGGAGAGCCTTTCAGCGTTAAGGTGATGTTTAAGTGGCTATTACATGTGCAGTGGGGTAAAAATCGGGATTTTTTAAGATATTGCTTGAATTTTCACCAGGAATTGTTTAGATCGATATTGCAGCCAAATAATGAAAGATAGAAGTTGGGCGTCAAAGAACGAATTGTAGAGCGGTTAAAGAACTTCAATTTAATTGTTGCAAAACAATGTAGTTCAATTTAAAATTTTAGGATAAAATTAATAATAACACATTAAAAATTATTAACTTTGAAGTTTTTCACTTCCAAAATGTTATTAACATCCACTAATTGAGTTGTTCCACTACTAATCCTGTACTAATTTTTCTCATCTTGCAAATGAAATCATCAAAATTGTCTTCCTTAGCGTACTTTTTAATGTAGAGCCAGTTTGAAGCAACAGAGTCCGAAACAAAAAAAAACTATCTCTTCTCTGTTCTATAAAAAAAATGTGGTAATATCTAATCGTTACTGAAAATAATCTGCCAGTTCCTCTGGGAATTTAAAATTACATTCAAGTGTTTTCTATCCATGTAACACTGTGACCAAATACATTTGGTTTTGTGATTTTTCAATCAATCGCAATTAACAGAATAGCTTCTGAAGATTATTCTTCCCTATCAGTAGAATATTTCCGTATCCAATATTGGATGCATAAAACCTTGTGCATCCAACGTAACACTCTCGTTTTCGAAGTCCCCCAAATATTCATTCATTCAGAATGAATTCAGATTCAAATTCAAACAAATGATCTCTAAATCAACGATAGTCCTACGTCATCCTTGCGGTTATACCATAGATATAACCCACTTCCTGTTTTTCTTGTTGCTGATGCAGTGACGCTAACTGAAACTAGCACAATGTCGCTAGTACTAGCACAATGTCGCATAGACAAGAATTTTTACATTTTCCGGATTTTTTGCAAAAAGGGACTGCATAATAATTATGAAGAGGGTTGGCGATACAACCGAGCCTTGGGGAATTCCCCTTTCTTGGATTTTCAATGAAGATTTTGTGTTGTTGACTATGGCTCTGAGTTCTATTTTCTAGGAAACTTTTCACATAGAAACCTAGTCTTCCACGGATCACCCAGTCGAAGAGACTCTTCAATACTGGATATCTCCATGCTGATCAAATGCTTTATTTAGATAAAGTGATGCCACATCTGCGTGGTGATCTTTCTCAATAACGTCATGTACAATAGCCTGTAGATCTTCGAGGTGATCTTCTGTGCATTTTCCCGCACGAAAAGCGAACTGTCTTGGATCGAGCAGCTTATTAGACTCTAAAAAGGTCTTTAGGCGTCGATTTACTATCCTTTCTAGAACTTTTCCAACACAACTCAAAAGAGTCGAAAATTGTATAGAAGATGTTGGTTTTGACTACGTCTTTCATTTCTGTACCGGGGTGTTAGTTCAAAGTTTCTAAAACGAGAGAGTGACGCTGGACTGCAAGGTTTTGAACGTTAATACCTCTTTACCGGCTGGATGGAGTGGTATAATAATCACTTCATCCAAGAGATAAAATGTCAACGAATTATATGATTGTCACTTATCGGTTCAAAAGCTTAAAAATTGCTTTGAAAGCAAGCTATTGAAATCATAACAATCTTGCTCATTGATGATGATTGGTGATCGCAATGTGTTCCCGAACACGGTCACAAAATATAGGCACATGAAGAAACCGTGATTTGTTTTGCTCGCTTGCATGAGCTTCGTATTACGGAATGGAGGAGTAGGCATGACAATATGGGGTTGCAGTAGAAATGAACACACTTTTAAAATCAAAATTATGAATGAGAATTAATTTTCCCAAACCAAATTAGTACTCTATGTAAATGAAAATCACTTTTGCTTGCAAGTAGTGAAAAAATATCATGCAAAAATTGTGTCTCTAGATAATTTTATATTATAATGTTATGTTCTGGTGAGAATATCTGAAAAATCTGAAAATCTTTTAAATTAGGGTCATAACGACGTACGTCTAATAGGTAAATAACACCAAGAAAAAAATTTCATACAAATTTTAGCAATTTGAAACTGCTTTAAGGGCGACTGATAGAGAATAGCTGGTCTCATACAAACTAATGTCGTATCCAGATGACACCATTCCACCGTCAACGCGAAAAGCAGACATACGCAAGGCGTGAGTACTTTCACTCGCATCGGTTTCTGTTCTGCTTTCGCATGGAACAGTCATGAAAAATTGTTTGCGTATGAATGCGTCCGAGCGAAGTAATATTCGCACCCATTTACGCATTCGGCTTGGTGTTCCCGTGATGTAATCCAATAGCATCAGTTTGACTTGGTGTTCCCGTGATGTAATCCAATAGCATCAGTTTGGCTTGGTGTTCCCGTGATGTAATCCAATAGCATTTGGATCCAAAAATGGTCCAGTCGGTAATTTTTCCGATCATAGAGAACAAACTCATTGCACCCCTGATACGCTCAAAATATTTCAAAAATCCAAATATTTGTCGAGTTGTTATCCAATCAATTTTAGATCGGAACCAATGACGGAGAGGTCGAGAGAGAACGCGGTTTTGGTCATAGAATACGTCAACGGCGATCGCTTCATAAGTTTTCCAACCAGTGCTTTAAACAATCTTTGGTTTTTAAATTACAACATACGAATCAACAAATTAGAAGAATAAAAAAATTGATTGTTCTATTGTACATACCTTTCAATTCATCGACAACAGACATGCTTTCATTGCTAGACAACGTATTTCCAGTATCAGAATTCTTTTGTTTTGAGCCTGTTTGTTGTGAAGGAACGTCATTTCGAATGGCTGAATTTTGTGCGATATCATCTAAAGATTTCTGGATGCAATCACCTGAAAATATACATGAGGGTAAAAAAGTATTTAATGAAAGTCATAGCCGGAAAATTACTTCATATAATTAAAAAAAGTTAAGATAATTTAATCACAGTTGTTATCAATAACCTATTACAATGCAAATTGATTGGACAAAACACTTCAGTTTGTTTGTACTCATACATTTAGTTTACACACCGTCGGTTTCGTACAGAATCATACACGTTTTGTTTTACTTCTACAACTTTTTCGGACACGTTGCAGAGTTATGCTCACACAAACTGCGTCGTCAATCTAAGAACACACGGGAACTTCCGATCGGACACAATTTTTTCTTCACGCGAATTCTCGGGAAACAAAAACACACTTTTAGGTATAGTCTTTTTCTCTACACAAGCCAAAGGATAACTTCAAAAACACACAGCCCTCGGTTGAGTGCAATTTACGGCTGGAATTTTGCAATCGGCTGACTGCACACAAAAATTTTGAAGGTAGCACGGAAGCGGGATCGGTTGAGCCAACACGATGTAATCACCTAAGACAAGACGTGACAACTGGCTTCTTACTCTTCTTTCTGCATTTTCTTCGACCAAGTGCTAGATAACAGGGAAGCGAGATGTGAAGGTTGCCAAATGTTATAAAATTTCGGAAGATTATTTTCCCATGAAAAACATGTGTTCTTCGTATCATGTATTTTCTGAGTTGCATAATTTTTTTTTGTATTAATCTTCCGACCGAATATCACATATTTTAAACAATAAGTATTTTCCTGTTATTTTGGTATCCAAAAAATAAAATGTGAAGAGATAAAGAAAACTAGAAAACGTAGATTTGATAGTAGGTGTATGATATGTTGACATATATGAATTAAATTCAAAGTTCATTTTATTTATCAAGAGATTACGGGCCTTACCGTTTACACTTCAAGATGAAAACGGAATGGACGACACGCCATGAAATTTCGTTTTACGAGTTAGAGAAAATGATGGGTTTTCAGGTAGAATGAACACTCTTCAAATAGAAATTATGAATGAAAATTAACTTCTCCGTATCATATTAGTGTTGATTGTGAATGGAAAACTTTGCTTTCTTCATTTGGTAAAATAATCTCGTACAAAAATTGTGTCTGAAGATAATTTTATATTATAATGAGTAGTTTTAGTGAGAATATCGCAAAGTGTATAGAAAACAGGTCAAGTTAGGGTAAGAAAGACGTTCTTCAAGTAAATAAATAACGCCAAGTAAAAATTTTCATTCAGGTTTTAACAATTTAAAAGTGCCTTCGGGCCGAGTAGTAAGACTTGTTAAAAGCTTATTTCGTTTCCAGATATCGATACCGTATCTCTGTCATCGCGGATAAACTTCAATTCGTTTTTACCGTGGAGTGTATACGGAAATAAGGCCTTATAATTTAACTTTGATATCGTTCAAATACTAACAGTACTGAAATATTGATAAAATCATACATTCCCAAATAATAACATAGCGTTTATTCAGGTTTTTTTTCTGTAGGTATGTATGGTTTATTCAAGTTCCAATATGGTTTTAAATACTTTTCTGCTGCGTTGGTTGTTATTTGTTATTAGATTATAATTATATTGCTAACTGCTTTACGGTTGGAAAATAATTGAATGCTCTTCTCTGTTAGGTCGCTGCTATTATGCTATGCTAGATGGCAAAATAATCCCGAAAAGATGTAGGGTGGAAATTCCGATGCAATGTTTCCTTCTCTTCGGGAACACCGGACGTAATAGAAACGAAAATATACAAAAAAAATCCATTATAGAAATTATCGCTAAATTGAAATGTGAATGCAACAATTATTCAATTTTGAATATATTTGGCAACATATTTATCTTTGTTAATTTTGTTTGCAAGTGGTCCGAGTTTGACAGAAGTGGTGGTCCGGAATCGGCCCCCTATTGTCATGTCTCGTCTCAGGCTTCGTTTATTGCGATAGTTGCACCGTATTCGTTCGATTAATAATTGATTTCTGTATCGGGGATCACTAGTCACCAATATATACACAGTAGAATATAAATTGAAGCATTGTTTGTTTACAATGACATAAAGCTGCAAGGTCATCACCTGGTCTTATAGGAGGAGGAAGGAGAATAGAAGGAGTTACAGAGTATTGCTGTACGAATTTTCAAACGCGTTTTTCTCAAAACCATGTTTTTCAATTGGTGGTATCAATATATCAGGATCTACTCGACCGATTTGGCTGATATTTTTTATCAGCATTTAAAAATTAATTATCTAAAGCGTTACATGCCGTTTTGACGTAGAACTACGTCTTTCATTAAGGGTGCCAAATCAGAAAACAGGTCACGTTTTTATGAAATAAAGTTAATGTTAATAACTATTTTTGCCGCGAACAGATTTTGGCGATTTACATACTAAACGAATCGGAAATTCCCTAAGATTTGTTTAATATGCTATACATTGGAATCTCCTGGTTCGTAAATGGTTAAAATTCATGAAAACTTTAAGCGTTTTCATTTTTCCTTACATTTGTTCTGTCCATTTGCGTGCTTTCCAGAACAGAGCTGTCAATAACGAGCATTGAAGGGGAAATCGTAGGATTTAAAGTCTCCGCGAACAGAGGAAAAGAAGAAGATTGAAGGGGAACACTTGCCTAGAGTATAAACAGTGGATCTCGCTGAGGCAAACTTTTATCATTCCACTCCGACCGTCGACAGAGACGGACGTGTTTGGAGCTCCATTCATTACCTGATTTTTAAAAAGCTATTTATTTCTCTTTTCAGATTGTCTACCTGCGATTCATCAACTACCTGTCTGCCCTTGAGGACTACAACAATGGGGAAAACCCGGTCAACCGACCCAGGCATACCACATGGCACCAACAAACGACATCGATCGGACACCGGCAAGGAGCCAATATTAGAAAGAAACCGCTATGCTTTATTGGATGGCCATACCGAGGAGGAACCAACTACCGAGAAAGTAAATGTAGAGAAAAAGGTGAAAGTACCACCTTATTTTACAACATCGAGAGATATAGGAACTTTGAGGTCTGAACTGCTGGCGCTGAAATTGCAGCCAGTTTTTAAAATATGCAGCATCGGGATTAAAATCACTAGTCCCAACCTGGAGCAATATAAAATAATTGGATCATACCTGAAATCAAAAAATCATGAGTTTTACACTCACGATACGCCGTCTGAAAAACCATTTAAGGTGGTGTTGCGAGGTCTTCCTGCTATTGAGTTGGAGGATATTAAAAAAGATCTGGAACAATCATACAATATTCAGCCGTTAGCTGTATATCGGATGACTAGGCATAAAACGCCAGACAATGGGTATTCCAATGTTTTGTACCTGATCCACTTCAAGAAAGGATCAGCCAACATAACTCGCATAAGAGAAATCAGTGAGATCTTCAACATCTCGGTACAATGGGACCGATACAAACCTCAACATCGGGATGAAACGCAATGTTCAAATTGCCTTGGTTTCGGACACGGAACAAGAAACTGTCACATGAAAACTCGTTGTGGCAAGTGTGCTGCTGACCACCTAACGAGCACTTGCAGCCTTCCAGAAAAAGAACCTCGCAAATGCGTTAACTGTGGCGAAAGTCACCAAGCCACCAGCCGTAGCTGCACAAAACGTGCGGATTTTAAACGTATCTGGAAGCAAGCTACTGATAAAACACAGAATAGGAAGAAGGTTCCAGAATTTACTGACAAAGAGTTCCCTCCAATGGTTTCTCGCACGATTCCTGTTCTTCCTCCTCTTCCACTTCCTACAGGTCGCCCCCAAACGGCCTCTTCTAGCGAAAAGCCAAAAAAGGAGCAACCGAGCTATAGTAAGGTTGCAGCTATTGGTTTATCACCTACACCAAAACCTTCACCTCATTCCTCTTCTACTGAGGAGCTTTATAGCATGCAAGAACTTGCAACCCTGTTCTTGAACTAGATCGACAGACTAGAAGTTGTCGCAACCAACAGGAACAAGTACAAGTTATGCTACATTTTTATTATAACCATGGATCGGTCATCTCTAAGGCTAATTAATTGGAATGCCTGCTCTCTTAAGAGTAAGCTTATCGAGTTCACTGACTTCCTGGTGACAAACAGCATCGACGTAGCTATCGTTACTGAGACGCATCTTAAACCGAATATTAATATTCGAGTCCCGAATTATCGTCTATTGAGAATGGATCGTGCTGGTTCTGGTGGAGGAGGTGTTGCCTTAGCCATCAGAAATAACATCAGATATCGACTTTTGCCGTGTCTGAAACTCAACATCATCGAAGCTATTGGGGCGGAAATCACAACATCGATTGGGTCTATTATCGTGATTGCGGTCTACTATCCCAAACAGACGTCAATCAGAGATGGCTCAGCGTTGCTTCTTAAAAACGATATCATCAAGCTAACACGAAGGCAGTCGAAATACGTCATCGGCGGGGACATTAATGCTCGACATCAGTCCTGGGGAAACCAAAGGAGGAATCAATATGGAGTGACTCTAAATGATGATCTACAGTGTGGGCGCTACAGGATTCTTAGTCCAGCGACCCCTACTCGCATTTCTCGTTCTGGAGTACATTCCATAATTGATTTCTTCATTACCAACATGGATCGCCACATCGGTGATCCTATTGCCCTTAACGAGTTGAGATCGGATCACTTCCCAGTGATGGTTGAATTGGGAGTGAATGTCGTAGTCAGGAGGCCACAATGTAGACGGGACCATCATCGTGCGAATTGGGTGGAATTCCAGCAGCTTATTGACAACAACATTGATCTCAATCAACCTCTTGAATCTCCCGAAGATATCGAAGCAACAGTCAGCTCTATTCAAACTGCAGTTATTCAGGCTCGCCAAAACCACATCCCAGAAACGATTCAGGTGAGTGACTCTGTTCAAATTGATTCCATTACTAAACATTTGATTAGGCTTCGGAACCTCTATCGAAGGCAGTACCAACGTACTGGTATTCGAGAGAGGAAACGACAGTATAATCAGTTAACCAAGGTTATCCAGGCCAGAATGATTGATCTCCGTAACAAAAAATTCGCAAAAGATATTAGTAAACTTCCGAATAACTCCAAGCCTTTTTGGAGGCTCGCTAAAATTCTCAAGACCAAGTCTAATCCTATTCCTCCTCTTCTTCAACCTGACAATTCAGAACGATTGATAACACCTGCCGAAAAGGCTAATGCAATTGGCAACCATTTCGCTAGTTCACACAATCTTGGCCAGAACATTACAAGTCCATTTGAAGCTTCGGCGAATGATACTGTAAGGGCTATTGACAATATCCATTCTGTACCTCAAGAGAGTGAAATAATCTCGACTGCAGAGGTTATCTCGGTTATACGCTCGTTGAAGAATATGAAGGCCCCCGGCTTCGACAGTATATTTAACATTGAGTTGAAACATCTTAGTAACAACTTATATGAAATTATGACTACTGTCTTCAACAGATGTCTATCACTTGGCTACTTCCCCTCGAGTTGGAAGTTGGCAAAAGTGATCCCGATACTAAAACCCGGAAAAGATCCTTCTTCTTCAAAGAGCTATCGACCAATTAGCCTTCTCCCAGCATTTTCGAAAGTATTCGAAAAAATTATATTAACGCGCATTCTTGCTTTTGCAGATGAGCACAATATATTTTTGGATGAGCAGTTTGGATTCCGAAAAGGTCACTCTACAATTCACCAGCTTCGTAGAGTATACAATATAATCAGACGAAACAAGTCAGTTTCAAAATCATCTGCCATGGCACTTCTTGATGTTGAAAAAGCATTTGATAATGTTTGGCATAATGGTCTCATTTACAAGCTTCAGAACTTTGGTTTTCCTACATACTTGATAAAAATTATAAAAAATTATCTTTCTGATAGAGCGTTCAATGTTTCTATAAACAATATTTCATCAGAGAAATTCATTGTGAATGCAGGTGTTCCTCAAGGATCCATCTTGGGACCAATTCTTTTCAATATCTACACTTCATGCTTGGTTTTAAAGTCTGTGTTAGGGAACATTTTTCGATGAGAACAAAAGTCCCCCTACTTTCATGTATTTGCAATGCCGATTTCCCCAAGGCTGCTTGGTTTTGATGGCTGTGTTAGGGAAACCGTAAATCGGGCCAATCAGAACGATGCAGTTAGGGCGTTTAGATAACGCCTAATATTTTACAGTTATTCAATTGTTTATCTAATGAAAAACAACTTTTTGTTAGTTGCGATAGATGCGTAGAAATATTCCCTATCAAGTGATGCAAACATCTCTCCTATCCAGTAAGAAATGTTCGAGCTATAAGCATTCGAAATCTTTCATTTTTTCCTGCATGTTCTGTGTTTAGGTTTTCATTTTACCCTCCATATATTCCGGTTATACGTAGTCCCACGTCAAAACGGCAAATGGTTTTAAAAGTTATAGTTTCTGCAGCAAATTATTTATTGTGCATTCGTCTACATTCGAATTAAAGGTAAAACCTTGTAAAATTATATAGATTTCAATTTATAATTTTTCTCATTGATTTTTAAAGAGGTAAGCGGCCACAGGAGGTTACTCAGCTGGAGGTGCTGGAACCGGGTTTTGTGCCGCTTAAAGATAATTAACTGCCACATCCGCAGCAACCGGCCTGGGAGGAACCATTCGTGCCCGAGGAATGATATTTGGTCTCACTCCGTAAGCATTGTTGATCTGCTGAACGACAATTCTGCGAGCTTTTTCCAACCGATCGGTGTTATTGTTGCGGAAACAGCCGAGTTGATATAGATAGAGCAACACTCCTACGAAAACTACCGTTAAGCATCTTGCCGGAGACGAGTACAGGTCGGACTCGATTATATGTGATTCGATTATATACAATTTTGGACTCGATTATATACAGCTTGGAAAAAAAAATTTTTCTAGCTTATTTCAAGAAGGAAAGGAAAGCCTTTCAGCGTTAAGGTGATGTTTAAGTGGCTATTACATGTGCAGTGGGGTAAAAATCGGGATTTTTTAAGATATTGCTTGAATTTTCACCAGGAATTGTTTAGATCGATATTGCAGCCAAATAATGAAAGATAGAAGTTGGGCGTCAAAGAACGAATTGTAGAGCGGTTAAAGAACTTCAATTTAATTGTTGCAAAACAATGTAGTTCAATTTAAAATTTTAGGATAAAATTAATAATAACACATTAAAAACTCGCATTTCTCGTTCTGGAGTACATTCCATAATTGATTTCTTCATTACCAACATGGATCGCCACATCGGTGATCCTATTGCCCTTAACGAGTTGAGTTCGGATCACTTCCCAGTGATGGTTGAATTGGGAGTGAATGTCGTAGTCAGGAGGCCACAATGTAGACGGGACCATCATCGTGCGAATTGGGTGGAATTCCAGCAGCTTATTGACAACAACATTGATCTCAATCAGCCTCTTGAATCTCCCGAAGATATCGAAGCAACAGTCAGCTCTATTCAAACTGCAGTTATTCAGGCTCGCCAAAACCACATCCCAGAAACGATTCAGGTGAGTGACTCTGTTCAAATTGATTCCATTACTAAACATTTGATTAGGCTTCGGAACCTCTATCGAAGGCAGTACCAACGTACTGGTATTCGAGAGAGGAAACGACAGTATAATCAGTTAACCAAGGTTATCCAGGCCAGAATGATTGATCTCCGTAACAAAAAATTCGCAAAAGATATTAGTAAACTTCCGGATAACTCCAAGCCTTTTTGGAGGCTCGCTAAAATTCTCAAGACCAAGTCTAATCCTATTCCTCCTCTTCTTCAACCTAACAATTCAGAACGATTGATAACACCTGCCGAAAAGGCTAATGCAATTGGCAACCATTTCGCTAGTTCACACAATCTTGGCCAGAACATTACAAGTCCATTTGAAGCGGACTTTTAGGCTAATGCAATTGGCAACCATTTCCATTTTTTTTAAGATATTGCTTGAATTTTCACCAGGAATTGTTTAGATCGATATTGCAGCCAAATAATGAAAGATAGAAGTTGGGCGTCAAAGAACGAATTGTAGAGCGGTTAAAGAACTTCAATTTAATTGTTGCAAAACAATGTAGTTCAATTTAAAATTTTAGGATAAAATTAATAATAACACATTAAAAATTATTAACTTTGAAGTTTTTCACTTCCAAAATGTTATTAACATCCACTAATTGAGTTGTTCCACTACTAATCCTGTACTAATTTTTCTCATCTTGCAAATGAAATCATCAAAATTGTCTTCCTTAGCGTACTTTTTAATGTAGAGCCAGTTTGAAGCAACAGAGTCCGAAACAAAAAAAAACTATCTCTTCTCTGTTCTATAAACAAAATGTGGTAATATCTAATCGTTACTGAAAATAATCTGCCAGTTCCTCTGGGAATTTAAAATAACATTCAAGTGAAAGAGTTTATTTTAATGTTTTCTATCCATGTAACACTGTGACCAAATACATTTGGTTTTGTGATGTTTCAATCAATCGCAATTAACAGAATAGCTTCTGAAGATTATTCTTCACTATCAGTAGAATATTTCCGTATCCAATATTGGATGCATAAAACCTTGTGCATCCAACGTAACACTCTCGTTTTCGAAGTCCCCCAAATATTCATTCATTCAGAATGAATTCAGATTCAAATTCAAACAAATGATCTCTAAATCAACGATAGTCCTACGTCACCCTTGCGGTTATACCATAGATATAACCCACTTCCTGTTTTTCTTGTTGCTGATGCAGTGACGCTAACTGAAACTAGCACAATGTCGCTAGTACTAGCACAATGTCGCATAGACAAGAATTTTTACATTTTCCGGATTTTTTGCAAAAAGGGACTGCATAATAATTATGAAGAGGGTTGGCGATACAACCGAGCCTTGGGGAATTCCCCTTTCTTGGATTTTCAATGAAGATTTTGTGTTGTTGACTATGGCTCTGAGTTCTATTTTCTAGGAAACTTTTCACATAGAAACCTAGTCTTCCACGGATCACCCAGTCGAAGAGACTCTTCAATACTGGATATCTCCATGCTGATCAAATGCTTTACTTAGATAAAGTGATGCCACATCTGCGTGGTGATCTTTCTCAATAACGTCATGTACAATAGCCTGTAGATCTTCGAGGTTCTGTGCATTTTCCCGCACGAAAAGCGAACTGTCTTGGATCGAGCAGCTTATTAGACTCTAAAAAGGTCTTTAGGCGTCGATTTACTATCCTTTCTAGAACTTTTCCAACACAACTCAAAAGAGTCGAAAATTGTATAGAAGATGTTGGTTTTGACTACGTCTTTCATTTCTGTACCGGGGTGTTAGTTCAAAGTTTCTAAAACGAGAGAGTGACGCTGGACTGCAAGGTTTTGAACGTTAATACCTCTTTACCGGCTGGATGGAGTGGTATAATAATCACTTCATCCAAGAGATAAAATCTCAACGAATTATATGATTGTCACTTATCGGTTCAAAAGCTTAAAAATTGCTTTGAAAGCAAGCTATTGAAATCATAACAATCTTGCTCATTGATGATGATTGGTGATCGCAATGTGTTCCCGAACACGGTCACAAAATATAGGCACATGAAGAAACCGTGATTTGTTTTGCTCGCTTGCATGAGTGTTTGGGCATTGAGCTTCGTATTACGGAATGGAGGAGTAGGCATGACAATATGGGGTTGCAGTAGAAATGAACACACTTTTAAAATCAAAATTATGAATGAGAATTAATTTTCCCAAACCAAATTAGTACTCTATGTAAATGAAAATCACTTTTGCTTGCAAGTAGTGAAAAAATATCATGCAAAAATTGTGTCTCTAGATAATTTTATATTATAATGTTATGTTCTGGTGAGAATATCTGAAAAATCTGAAAATCGTTTAAATTAGGGTCATAACGACGTACGTCTAATAGGTAAATAACACCAAGAAAAAAATTTCATACAAATTTTAGCAATTTAAAACTGCTTTAAGGGCGACTGATAGAGAATAGCTGGTCTCATACAAACTAATGTCGTATCCAGATGACACCATTCCACCGTCAACGCGAAAAGCAGACATACGCAAGGCGTGAGTACTTTCACTCGCATCGGTTTCTGTTCTGCTTTCGCATGGAACAGTCATGAAAAATTGTTTGCGTATGAATGCGTCCGAGCGAAGTAATATTCGCACCCATTTACGCATTCGGCTTGGTGTTCCCGTGATGTAATCCAATAGCATCAGTTTGGCTTGGTGTTCCCGTGATGTAATCCAATAGCATCAGTTTGGCTTGGTGTTCCCGTGATGTAATCCAATAGCATTTGGATCCAAAAATGGTCCAGTCGGTAATTTTTCCGATCATAGAGAACAAACTCATTGCACCACTGATACGCTCAAAATATTTCAAAAATCCAAATATTTGTCGAGTTGTTATCCAATCAATTTTAGATCGGAACCAATGACGGAGAGGTCGAGAGAGAACGCGGTTTTGGTCATAGAATACGTCAACGGCGATCGCTTCATAAGTTTTCCAACCAGTGCTTTAAACAATCTTTGGTTTTTAAATTACAACATACGAATCAACAAATTAGAAGAATAAAAAAATTGATTGTTCTATTGTACATACCTTTCAATTCATCGACAACAGACATGCTTCTGATACTGGAAATACGTTGTCTAGCAATGGCTAGACAACGTATTTCCAGTATCAGAATTCTTTTGTTTTGAGCCTGTTTGTTGTGAAGGAACGTCATTTCGAATGGTTGAATTTTGTGCGATATCGTCTAAAGATTTCTGGATGCAATCACCTGAAAATATACATGAGGGTAAAAAAGTATTTAATGAAAGTCATAGCCGGAAAATTACTTCATTTAATTAAAAAAAGTTAAGATAATTTAATCACAGTTGTTATCAATAACCTATTACAATGCAAATTGATTGGACAAAACACTTCAGTTTGTTTGTACTCATACATTTAGTTTACACACCGTCGGTTTCGTACAGAATCATACACGTTTCGTTTTACTTCTACAACTTTTTCGGACACGTTGCAGAGTTATGCTCACACAAACTGCGTCGTCAATCTAAGGACACACGGGAACTTCCGATCGGACACAATTTTTTCTTCACGCGAATTCTCGGGAAACAAAAACACACTTTTAGGTATAGTCTTTTTCTCTACACAAGCCAAAGGATAACTTCAAAAACACACAGCCCTCGGTTGAGTGCAATTTACGGCTGGAATTTTGCAATCGGCTGACTGCACACAAAAATTTTGAAGGTAGCAACGGAAGCGGGATCGGTTGAGCCAACACGATGTAATCACCTAAGACAAGACGTGACAACTGGCTTCTTACTCTTCTTCCTGCATTTTCTTCGACCAAGTGCTAGATAACAGGGAAGCGAGATGTGAAGGTTGCCAAATGTTATAAAATTTCGGAAGATTATTTTCCCATGAAAAACATGTGTTCTTCGTATCATGTATTTTCTGAGTTGCATAATTTTTTTTGTATTAATCTTCCGACCGAATATCACATATTTTAAACAATAAGTATTTTCCTGTTATTTTGGTATCCAAAAAATAAAATGTGAAGAGATAAAGAAAACTAGAAAACGTAGATTTGATAGTAGGTGTATGATATGTTGACATATATGAATTAAATTCAAAGTTCATTTTATTTATCAAGAGATTACGGGCCTTACCGTTTACACTTCAAGATGAAAACGGAATGGACGACACGCCATGAAATTTCGTTTTACGAGTTAGAGAAAATGATGGGTTTTCAGGTAGAATGAACACTCTTCAAATAGAAATTATGAATGAAAATTAACTTCTCCGTATCATATTAGTGTTGATTGTGAATGGAAAACTTTGCTTTCTTCATTTGGTAAAATAATCTCGTACAAAAATTGTATCTGAAGATAATTTTATATTATAATGAGTAGTTTTAGTGAGAATATCGCAAAGTGTGTAGAAAACAGGTCAAGTTAGGGTAAGAAAGACGTTCTTCAAGTAAATAAATAACGCCAAGTAAAAATTTTCATTCAGGTTTTAACAATTTAAAAGTGCCTTCGGGCCGAGTAGTAAGACTTGTTAAAAGCTTATTTCGTTTCCAGATATCGATACCGTATCTCTGTCATCGCGGATAAACTTCAATTCGTTTTTACCGTGGAGTGTATACGGAAATAAGGCCTTATAATTTAACTTTGATATCGTTCAAATACTAACAGTACTGAAATATTGATAAAATCATACATTCCCAAATAATAACATAGCGTTTATTCAGGTTTTTTTTTCTGTAGGTATGTATGGTTTATTCAAGTTCCAATATGATTTTAAATACTTTTCTGCTGCGTTGGTTTTTATTTGTTATTAGATTATAATTATATTGCTAACTGCTTTACGGTTGGAAAATAATTGAATGCTCTTCTCTGTTAGGTCGCTGCTATTATGCTATGCTAGATGGCAAAATAATCCCGAAAAGATGTAGGGTGGAAATTCCGATGCAATGTTTCCTTCTCTTCGGGAACACCGGACGTAATAGAAACGAAAATATACAAAAAAAATCCATTATAGAAATTATCGCTAAATTGAAATGTGAATGCAACAATTATTCAATTTTGAATATATTTGGCAACATATTTATCTTTGTTAATTATTTTACTCATTAGCCAATCAGAAGGCGAGTTGCAAGTGGTCCGAGTTTGACAGAAGTGGTGGTCCGGAATCGGCCCCCTATTTTCATGTCTCGTCTCAGGCTTCGTTTATTGCGATAGTTGCACCGTATTCGTTCGATTAATAATTGATTTCTGTATCGGGGATCACTAGTCACCAATATATACACAGTAGAATATAAATTGAAGCATTGTTTGTTTACAATGACATAAAGCTGCAAGGTCATCACCTGGTCTTATAGAAGGAGGAAGGAGAATAGAAGGAGTTACAGAGTATTGCTGTATGAATTTTCAAACGCGTTTTTCTCAAAACCATGTTTTTCAATTGGTGGTATCAATATATCAGGATCTACTCGACCGATTTGGCTGATATTTTTTATCAGCATTTAAAAATTAATTATCTAAAGCGTTACATGCCGTTTTGACGTAGAACTACGTCTTTCATTAAGGGTGCCAAATCAGAAAACAGGTCACGTTTTTATGAAATAAAGTTAATGTTAATAACTATTTTTGCCGCGAACAGATTTTGGCGATTTACATACTAAACGAATCGGAAATTCCCTAAGATTTGTTTAATATGCTATACATTGGAATCTCCTGGTTCGTAAATGGTTAAAATTCAAGAAAACTTTAAGCGTTTTCATTTTTCCTTACATTTGTTCTGTCCATTTGCGTGCTTTCCAGAACAGAGCTGTCAATAACGAGCATTGAAGGGGAAATCGTAGGATTTAAAGTCTCCGCGAACAGAGGAAAAGAAGAAGATTGAAGGGGAACACTTGCCTAGAGTATAAACAGTGGATCTCGCTGAGGTTTATCATTCCACTCCGACCGTCGACAGAGACGGACGTGTTTGGAGCTCCATTCATTACCTGATTTTTAAAAGGCTATTTATTTCTCTTTTCAGATTGTCTACCTGCGATTCATCAACTACCTGTCTGCCCTTGAGGACTACAACAATGGGGAAAACCCGGTCAACCGACCCAGGCATACCACATGGCACCAACAAACGACATCGATCGGACACCGGCAAGGAGCCAATATTAGAAAGAAACCGCTATGCTTTATTGGATGGCCATACCGAGGAGGAACCAACTACCGAGAAAGTAAATGTAGAGAAAAAGGTGAAAGTACCACCTTATTTTACAACATCGAGAGATATAGGAACTTTGAGGTCTGAACTGCTGGCGCTGAAATTGCAGCCAGTTTTTAAAATATGCAGCATCGGGATTAAAATCACTAGTCCCAACCTGGAGCAATATAAAATAATTGGATCATACCTGAAATCAAAAAATCATGAGTTTTACACTCACGATACGCCGTCTGAAAAACCATTTAAGGTGGTGTTGCGAGGTCTTCCTGCTATACAATATTCAGCCGTTAGCTGTATATCGGATAGTCATGCCTAGTCAGGCATAAAACGCCAGACAATGGGTATTCCAATGTTTTGTACCTGATCCACTTCAAGAAAGGATCAGCCAACATAACTCGCATAAGAGAAATCAGTGAGATCTTCAACATCTCGGTACAATGGGACCGATACAAACCTCAACATCGGGATGTAACGCAATGTTCAAATTGCCTTGGTTTCGGACACGGAACAAGAAACTGTCACATGAAAACTCGTTGTGGCAAGTGTGCTGCTGACCACCTAACAAGCACTTGCAGCCTTCCAGAAAAAGAACCTCGCAAATGCGTTAACTGTGGCGAAAGTCACCAAGCCACCAGCCGTAGCTGCACAAAACGTGCGGATTTTAAACGTATCTGGAAGCAAGCTACTGATAAAACACAGAATAGGAAGAAGGTTCCAGAATTTACTGACAAAGAGTTCCCTTCAATGGTTTCTCGCACGATTCCTGTTCTTCCTCCTCTTCCACTTCCTACAGGTCGCCCCCAAACGGCCTCTTCTAGCGAAAAGCCAAAAAAGGAGCAACCGAGCTATAGTAAGGTTGCAGCTATTGGTTTATCACCTACACCAAAACCTTCACCTCATTCCTCTTCTACTGAGGAGCTTTATAGCATGCAAGAACTTGCAACCCTGTTCTTGAACTAGATCGACAGACTAGAAGTTGTCGCAACCAACAGGAACAAGTACAAGTTATGCTACATTTTTATTATAACCATGGATCGGTCATCTCTAAGGCTAATTAATTGGAATGCCTGCTCTCTTAAGAGTAAGCTTATCGAGTTCACTGACTTCCTGGTGACAAACAGCATCGACGTAGCTATCGTTACTGAGACGCATCTTAAACCGAATATTAATATTCGAGTCCCGAATTATCGTCTATTGAGAATGGATCGTGCTGGTTCTGGTGGAGGAGGTGTTGCCTTAGCCATCAGAAATAACATCAGATATCGACTTTTGCCGTGTCTGAAACTCAACATCATCGAAGCTATTGGGGCGGAAATCACAACATCGATTGGGTCTATTATCGTGATTGCGGTCTACTATCCCAAACAGACGTCAATCAGAGATGGCTCAGCGTTGCTTCTTAAAAACGATATCATCAAGCTAACACGAAGGCAGTCGAAATACGTCATCGGCGGGGACATTAATGCTCGACATCAGTCCTGGGGAAACCAAAGGAGGAATCAATATGGAGTGACTCTAAATGATGATCTACAGTGTGGGCGCTACAGGATTCTTAGTCCAGCGACCCCCACTCGCATTTCTCGTTCTGGAGTACATTCCATAATTGATTTCTTCATTACCAACATGGATCGCCACATCGGTGATCCTATTGCCCTTAACGAGTTGAGTTCGGATCACTTCCCAGTGATGGTTGAATTGGGAGTGAATGTCGTAGTCAGGAGGCCACAATGTAGACGGGACCATCATCGTGCGAATTGGGTGGAATTCCAGCAGCTTATTGACAACAACATTGATCTCAATCAGCCTCTTGAATCTCCCGAAGATATCGAAGCAACAGTCAGCTCTATTCAAACTGCAGTTATTCAGGCTCGCCAAAACCACATCCCAGAAACGATTCAGGTGAGTGACTCTGTTCAAATTGATTCCATTACTAAACATTTGATTAGGCTTCGGAACCTCTATCGAAGGCAGTACCAACGTACTGGTATTCGAGAGAGGAAACGACAGTATAATCAGTTAACCAAGGTTATCCAGGCCAGAATGATTGATCTCCGTAACAAAAAATTCGCAAAAGATATTAGTAAACTTCCGAATAACTCCAAGCCTTTTTGGAGGCTCGCTAAAATTCTCAAGACCAAGTCTAATCCTATTCCTCCTCTTCTTCAACCTGACAATTCAGAACGATTGATAACACCTGCCGAAAAGGCTAATGCAATTGGCAACCATTTCGCTAGTTCACACAATCTTGGCCAGAACATTACAAGTCCATTTGAAGCTTCGGCGAATGATACTGTAAGGGCTATTGACAATATCCATTCTGTACCTCAAGAGAGTGAAATCATCTCGACTGCAGAGGTTATCTCGGTTATACGCTCGTTGAAGAATATGAAGGCCCCCGGCTTCGACAGTATATTTAACATTGAGTTGAAACATCTTAGTAACAACTTATATGAAATTATGACTTCTGTCTTCAACAGATGTCTATACTACTTCCTACTACTTCCCCTCGAGTTGGAAGTTGGCAAAAGTGATCCCGATACTAAAACCCGGAAAAGATCCTTCTTCTTCAAAGAGCTATCGACCAATTAGCCTTCTCCCAGCATTTTCGAAAGTATTCGAAAAAATTATATTAACGCGCATTCTTGCTTTTGCAGATGAGCACAATATATTTTTGGATGAGCAGTTTGGATTCCGAAAAGGTCACTCTACAATTCAGACGAAACAAGTCAGTTTCAAAATCATCTGCCATGGCACTTCTTGATGTTGAAAAAGCATTTGATAATGTTTGGCATAATGGTCTCATTTACAAGCTTCAGAACTTTGGTTTTCCTACATACTTGATAAAAATTATAAAAAAATATCTTTCTGATAGAGCGTTCAATGTTTCTATAAACAATATTTCATCAGAGAAATTCATTGTGAATGCAGGTGTTCCTCAAGGATCCATCTTGGGACCAATTCTTTTCAATATCTACACTTCATGCTTGGTTTTAAAGTCTGTGTTAGGGAACATTTTTCGATGAGAACAAAAGTCCCCCTACTTTCATGTATTTGCAATGCCGATTTCCCCAAGGCTGCTTGGTTTTGATGGCTGTGTTAGGGAAACCGTAAATCGGGCCAATCAGAACGATGCAGTTAGGGCGTTTAGATAACGCCTAATATTTTACAGTTATTCAATTGTTTATCTAATGAAAAACAACATTTTGTTAGTTGCGATAGATGCGTAGAAATATTCCCTATCAAGTGATGCAAACATCTCTCCTATCCAGTAAGAAATGTTCGAGCTATAAGCATTCGAAATCTTTCATTTTTTCCTGCATGTTCTGTGTTTAGGTTTTCATTTTACCCTCCATATATTCCGGTTATACGTAGTCCCACGTCAAAACGGCAAATGGTTTTAAAAGTTATAGTTTCTGCAGCAAATTATTTATTGTGCATTCGTCTACATTCGAATTAAAGGTAAAACCTTGTAAAATTATATAGATTTCAATTTATAATTTTTCTCATTGATTTTTAAAGAGGTAAGCGGCCACAGGAGGTTACTCAGCTGGAGGTGCTGGAACCGGATTTGTGCCGCTTAAAGATAATTAACTGCCACATCCGCAGCAACCGGCCTGGGAGGAACCATTCGTGCCCGAGGAATGATATTTGGTCTCACTCCGTAAGCATTGTTGATCTGCTGAACGACAATTCTGCGAGCTTTTTCCAACCGATCGGTGTTATTGTTGCGGAAACAGCCGAGTTGATATAGATAGAGCAACACTCCTACGAAAACTACCGTTAAGCATCTTGCCGGAGACGAGTATAGATATACAGGTCGGACTCGATTATATGTGATTCGATTATATACAATTTTGGACTCGATTATATACAGCTTGGAAAAAAAAAATTTTCTAGCTTATTTCAAGAATGAAAGGAGAGCCTTTCAGCGTTAAGGTGATGTTTAAGTGGCTATTACATATGCAGTGGGGTAAAAATCGGGATTTTTTAAGATATTGCTTGAATTTTCACCAGGAATTGTTTAGATCGATATTGCAGCCAAATAATGAAAGATTCCAAATAATGAAAGAAAGTTGGGCGTCAAAGAACGAATTGTAGAGCGGTTAAAGAACTTCAATTTAATTGTTGCAAAACAATGTAGTTCAATTTAAAATTTTAGGATAAAATTAATAATAACACATTAAAAATTATTAACTTTGAAGTTTTTCACTTCCAAAATGTTATTAACATCCACTAATTGAGTTGTTCCACTACTAATCCTGTACTATTTTTTCTCATCTTGCAAATGAAATCATCAAAATTGTCTTCCTTAGCGTACTTTTTAATGTAGAGCCAGTTTGAAGCAACAGAGTCCGAAACAAAAAAAAACTATCTCTTCTCTGTTCTATAAACAAAATGTGGTAATATCTAATCGTTACTGAAAATAATCTGCCAGTTCCTCTGGGAATTTAAAATAACATTCAAGTGAAAGAGTTTATTTTAATGTTTTCTATCCATGTAACACTGTGACCAAATACATTTGGTTTTGTGATTTTTCAATCAATCGCAATTAACAGAATAGCTTCTGAAGATTATTCTTCCCTATCAGTAGAATATTTCCGTATCCAATATTGGATGCATAAAACCTTGTGTATCCAACGTAACACTCTCGTTTTCGAAGTCCCCCAAATATTCATTCATTCAGAATGAATTCAGATTCAAATTCAAACAAATGATCTCTAAATCAACGATAATCCTACGTCACCCTTGCGGTTATACCATAGATATAACCCACTTCCTGTTTTTCTTGTTGCTGATGCAGTGACGCTAACTGAAACTAGCACAATGTCGCTAGTACTAGCACAATGTCGCATAGACAAGAATTTTTACATTTTCCGGATTTTTTGCAAAAAGGGACTGCATAATAATTATGAAGAGGGTTGGCGATACAACCGAGCCTTGGGGAATTCCCCTTTCTTGGATTTTCAATGAAGATTTTGTGTTGTTGACTATGGCTCTGAGTTCTATTTTCTAGGAAACTTTTCACATAGAAACCTAGTCTTCCACGGATCACCCAGTCGAAGAGACTCTTCAATACTGGATATCTCCATGCTGATCAAATGCTTTACTTAGATAAAGTGATGCCACATCTGCGTGGTGATCTTTCTCAATAACGTCATGTACAATAGCCTGTAGATCTTCGAGGTGATCTTCTGTGCATTTTCCCGCACGAAAAGCGAACTGTCTTGGATCGAGCAGCTTATTAGACTCTAAAAAGGTCTTTAGGCGTCGATTTACTATCCTTTCTAGAACTTTTCCAACACAACTCAAAAGAGTCGAAAATTGTATAGAAGATGTTGGTTTTGACTACGTCTTTCATTTCTGTACCGGGGTGTTAGTTCAAAGTTTCTAAAACGAGAGAGTGACGCTGGACTGCAAGGTTTTGAACGTTAATACCTCTTTACCGGCTGGATGGAGTGGTATAATAATCACTTCATCCAAGAGATAAAATGTCAACGAATTATATGATTGTCACTTATCGGTTCAAAAGCTTAAAAATTGCTTTGAAAGCAAGCTATTGAAATCATAACAATCTTGCTCATTGATGATGATTGGTGATCGCAATGTGTTCCCGAACACGGTCACAAAATATAGGCACATGAAGAAACCGTGATTTGTTTTGCTCGCTTGCATGAGCTTCGTATTACGGAATGGAGGAGTAGGCATGACAATATGGGGTTGCAGTAGAAATGAACACACTTTTAAAATCAAAATTATGAATGAGAATTAATTTTCCCAAACCAAATTAGTACTCTATGTAAATGAAAATCACTTTTGCTTGCAAGTAGTGAAAAAATATCATGCAAAAATTGTGTCTCTAGATAATTTTATATTATAATGTTATGTTCTGGTGAGAATATCTGAAAAATCTGAAAATCTTTTAAATTAGGGTCATAACGACGTACGTCTAATAGGTAAATAACACCAAGAAAAAAATTCCATACAAATTTTAGCAATTTAAAACTGCTTTAAGGGCGACTGATAGAGAATAGCTGGTCTCATACAAACTAATGTCGTATCCAGATGACACCATTCCACCGTCAACGCGAAAAGCAGACATACGCAAGGCGTGAGTACTTTCACTCGCATCGGTTTCTGTTCTGCTTTCGCATGGAACAGTCATGAAAAATTGTTTGCGTATGAATGCGTCCGAGCGAAGTAATATTCGCACCCATTTACGCATTCGGCTTGGTGTTCCCGTGATGTAATCCAATAGCATCAGTTTGACTTGGTGTTCCCGTGATGTAATCCAATAGCATCAGTTTGGCTTGGTGTTCCCGTGATGTAATCCAATAGCATTTGGATCCAAAAATGGTCCAGTCGGTAATTTTTCCGATCATAGAGAACAAACTCATTGCACCCCTGATACGCTCAAAATATTTCAAAAATCCAAATATTTGTCGAGTTGTTATCCAATCAATTTTAGATCGGAACCAATGACGGAGAGGTCGAGAGAGAACGCGGTTTTGGTCATAGAATACGTCAACGGCGATCGCTTCATAAGTTTTCCAACCAGTGCTTTAAACAATCTTTGGTTTTTAAATTACAACATACGAATCAACAAATTAGAAGAATAAAAAAATTGATTGTTCTATTGTACATACCTTTCAATTCATCGACAACAGAAATGCTTTCATTGCTAGACAACGTATTTCCAGTATCAGAATTCTTTTGTTTTGAGCATGTTTGTTGTGAAGGAACGTCATTTCGAATGGCTGAATTTTGTGCGATATCATCTAAAGATTTCTGGATGCAATCACCTGAAAATATACATGAGGGTAAAAAAGTATTTAATGAACATAGCCGGAAAATTACTTCATTTAATTAAAAAAAGTTAAGATAATTTAATCACAGTTGTTATCAATAACCTATTACAATGCAAATTGATTGGACAAAACACTTCAGTTTGTTTGTACTCATACATTTAGTTTACACACCGTCGGTTTCGTACAGAATCATACACGTTTTGTTTTACTTCTACAACTTTTTCGGACACGTTGCAGAGTTATGCTCACACAAACTGCGTCGTCAATCTAAGAACACACGGGAACTTCCGATCGGACACAATTTTTTCTTCACGCGAATTCTCGGGAAACAAAAACACACTTTTAGGTATAGTCTTTTTCTCTACACAAGCCAAAGGATAACTTCAAAAACACACAGCCCTCGGTTGAGTGCAATTTACGGCTGGAATTTTGCAATCGGCTGACTGCACACAAAAATTTTGAAGGTAGCACGGAAGCGGGATCGGTTGAGCCAACACGATGTAATCACCTAAGACAAGACGTGACAACTGGCTTCTTACTCTTCTTTCTGCATTTTCTTCGACCAAGTGCTAGATAACAGGGAAGCGAGATGTGAAGGTTGCCAAATGTTATAAAATTTCGGAAGATTATTTTCCCATGAAAAACATGTGTTCTTCGTATCATGTATTTTCTGAGTTGCATAATTTTTTTTTGTATTAATCTTCCGACCGAATATCACATATTTTAAACAATAAGTATTTTCCTGTTATTTTGGTATCCAAAAAATAAAATGTGAAGAGATAAAGAAAACTAGAAAACGTAGATTTGATAGTAGGTGTATGATATGTTGACATATATGAATTAAATTCAAAGTTCATTTTATTTATCAAGAGATTACGGGCCTTACCGTTTACACTTCAAGATGAAAACGGAATGGACGACACGCCATGAAATTTCGTTTTACGAGTTAGAGAAAATGATGGGTTTTCAGGTAGAATGAACACTCTTCAAATAGAAATTATGAATGAAAATTAACTTCTCCGTATCATATTAGTGTTGATTGTGAATGGAAAACTTTGCTTTCTTCATTTGGTAAAATAATCTCGTACAAAAATTGTGTCTGAAGATAATTTTATATTATAATGAGTAGTTTTAGTGAGAATATCGCAAAGTGTATAGAAAACAGGTCAAGTTAGGGTAAGAAAGACGTTCTTCAAGTAAATAAATAACGCCAAGTAAAAATTTTCATTCAGGTTTTAACAATTTAAAAGTGCCTTCGGGCCGAGTAGTAAGACTTGTTAAAAGCTTATTTCGTTTCCAGATATCGATACCGTATCTCTGTCATCGCGGATAAACTTCAATTCGTTTTTACCGTGGAGTGTATACGGAAATAAGGCCTTATAATTTAACTTTGATATCGTTCAAATACTAACAGTACTGAAATATTGATAAAATCATACATTCCCAAATAATAACATAGCGTTTATTCAGGTTTTTTTTTCTGTAGGTATGTATGGTTTATTCAAGTTCCAATATGATTTTAAATACTTTTCTGCTGCGTTGGTTTTTATTTGTTATTAGATTATAATTATATTGCTAACTGCTTTACGGTTGGAAAATAATTGAATGCTCTTCTCTGTTAGGTCGCTGCTATTATGCTATGCTAGATGGCAAAATAATCCCGAAAAGATGTAGGGTGGAAATTCCGATGCAATGTTTCCTTCTCTTCGGGAACACCGGACGTAATAGAAACGAAAATATACAAAAAAAATCCATTATAGAAATTATCGCTAAATTGAAATGTGAATGCAACAATTATTCAATTTTGAATATATTTGGCAACATATTTATCTTTGTTAATTTTGTTTGCAAGTGGTCCGAGTTTGACAGAAGTGGTGGTCCGGAATCGGCCCCCTATTGTCATGTCTCGTCTCAGGCTTCGTTTATTGCGATAGTTGCACCGTATTCGTTCGATTAATAATTGATTTCTGTATCGGGGATCACTAGTCACCAATATATACACAGTAGAATATAAATTGAAGCATTGTTTGTTTACAATGACATAAAGCTGCAAGGTCATCACCTGGTCTTATAGGAGGAGGAAGGAGAATAGAAGGAGTTACAGAGTATTGCTGTACGAATTTTCAAACGCGTTTTTCTCAAAACCATGTTTTTCAATTGGTGGTATCAATATATCAGGATCTACTCGACCGATTTGGCTGATATTTTTTATCAGCATTTAAAAATTAATTATCTAAAGCGTTACATGCCGTTTTGACGTAGAACTACGTCTTTCATTAAGGGTGCCAAATCAGAAAACAAGTCACGTTTTTATGAAATAAAGTTAATGTTAATAACTATTTTTGCCGCGAACAGATTTTGGCGATTTACATACTAAACGAATCGGAAATTCCCTAAGATTTGTTTAATATGCTATACATTGGAATCTCCTGGTTTGTAAATGTTTAAAATTCATGAAAACTTTAAGCGTTTTCATTTTTCCTTACATTTGTTCTGTCCATTTGCGTGCTTTCCAGAACAGAGCTGTCAATAACGAGCATTGAAGGGGAAATCGTAGGATTTAAAGTCTCCGCGAACAGAGGAAAAGAAGAAGATTGAAGGGGAACACTTGCCTAGAGTATAAACAGTGGATCTCGCTGAGGCAAACTTTTATCATTCCACTCCGACCGTCGACAGAGACGGACGTGTTTGGAGCTCCATTCATTACCTGATTTTTAAAAAGCTATTTATTTCTCTTTTCAGATTGTCTACCTGCGATTCATCAACTACCTGTCTGCCCTTGAGGACTACAACAATGGGGAAAACCCGGTCAACCGACCCAGGCATACCACATGGCACCAACAAACGACATCGATCGGACACCGGCAAGGAGCCAATATTAGAAAGAAACCGCTATGCTTTATTGGATGGCCATACCGAGGAGGAACCAACTACCGAGAAAGTAAATGTAGAGAAAAAGGTGAAAGTACCACCTTATTTTACAACATCGAGAGATATAGGAACTTTGAGGTCTGAACTGCTGGCGCTGAAATTGCAGCCAGTTTTTAAAATATGCAGCATCGGGATTAAAATCACTAGTCCCAACCTGGAGCAATATAAAATAATTGGATCATACCTGAAATCAAAAAATCATGAGTTTTACACTCACGATACGCCGTCTGAAAAACCATTTAAGGTGGTGTTGCGAGGTCTTCCTGCTATTGAGTTGGAGGATATTAAAAAAGATCTGGAACAATCATACAATATTCAGCCGTTAGCTGTATATCGGATGACTAGGCATAAAACGCCAGACAATGGGTATTCCAATGTTTTGTACCTGATCCACTTCAAGAAAGGATCAGCCAACATAACTCGCATAAGAGAAATCAGTGAGATCTTCAACATCTCGGTACAATGGGACCGATACAAACCTCAACATCGGGATGTAACGCAATGTTCAAATTGCCTTGGTTTCGGACACGGAACAAGAAACTGTCACATGAAAACTCGTTGTGGCAAGTGTGCTGCTGACCACCTAACAAGCACTTGCAGCCTTCCAGAAAAAGAACCTCGCTAATGCGTTAACTGTGGCGAAAGTCACCAAGCCACCAGCCGTAGCTGCACAAAACGTGCGGATTTTAAACGTATCTGGAAGCAAGCTACTGATAAAACACAGAATAGGAAGAAGGTTCCAGAATTTACTGACAAAGAGTTCCCTCCAATGGTTTCTCGCACGATTCCTGTTCTTCCTCCTCTTCCACTTCCTACAGGTCGCCCCCAAACGGCCTCTTCTAGCGAAAAGCCAAAAAAGGAGCAACCGAGCTATAGTAAGGTTGCAGCTATTGGTTTATCACCTACACCAAAACCTTCACCTCATTCCTCTTCTACTGAGGAGCTTTATAGCATGCAAGAACTTGCAACCCTGTTCTTGAACTAGATCGACAGACTAGAAGTTGTCGCAACCAACAGGAACAAGTACAAGTTATGCTACATTTTTATTATAACCATGGATCGGTCATCTCTAAGGCTAATTAATTGGAATGCCTGCTCTCTTAAGAGTAAGCTTATCGAGTTCACTGACTTCCTGGTGACAAACAGCATCGACGTAGCTATCGTTACTGAGACGCATCTTAAACCGAATATTAATATTCGAGTCCCGAATTATCGTCTATTGAGAATGGATCGTGCTGGTTCTGGTGGAGGAGGTGTTGCCTTAGCCATCAGAAATAACATCAGATATCGACTTTTGCCGTGTCTGAAACTCAACATCATCGAAGCTATTGGGGCGGAAATCACAACATCGATTGGGTCTATTATCGTGATTGCGGTCTACTATCCCAAACAGACGTCAATCAGAGATGGCTCAGCGTTGCTTCTTAAAAACGATATCATCAAGCTAACACGAAGGCAGTCGAAATACGTCATCGGCGGGGACATTAATGCTCGACATCAGTCCTGGGGAAACCAAAGGAGGAATCAATATGGAGTGACTCTAAATGATGATCTACAGTGTGGGCGCTACAGGATTCTTAGTCCAGCGACCCCTACATTTCTCGTTCTGGAGTACATTCCATAATTGATTTCTTCATTACCAACATGGATCGCCACATCGGTGATCCTATTGCCCTTAACGAGTTGAGTTCGGATCACTTCCCAGTGATGGTTGAATTGGGAGTGAATGTCGTAGTCAGGAGGCCACAATGTAGACGGGACCATCATCGTGCGAATTGGGTGGAATTCCAGCAGCTTATTGACAACAACATTGATCTCAATCAACCTCTTGAATCTCCCGAAGATATCGAAGCAACAGTCAGCTCTATTCAAACTGCAGTTATTCAGGCTCGCCAAAACCACATCCCAGAAACGATTCAGGTGAGTGACTCTGTTCAAATTGATTCCATTACTAAACATTTGATTAGGCTTCGGAACCTCTATCGAAGGCAGTACCAACGTACTGGTATTCGAGAGAGGAAACGACAGTATAATCAGTTAACCAAGGTTATCCAGGCCAGAATGATTGATCTCCGTAACAAAAAATTCGCAAAATATATTAGTAAACTTCCGAATAACTCAAGCCTTTTTGGAGGCTCGCTAAAATTCTCAAGACCAAGTCTAATCCTATTCCTCCTCTTCTTCAACCTGACAATTCAGAACGATTGATAACACCTGCCGAAAAGGCTAATGCAATTGGCAACCATTTCGCTAGTTCACACAATCTTGGCCAGAACATTACAAGTCCATTTGAAGCTTCGGCGAATGATACTGTAAGGGCTATTGACAATATCCATTCTGTACCTCAAGAGAGTGAAATCATCTCGACTGCAGAGGTTATCTCGGTTATACGCTCGTTGAAGAATATGAAGGCCCCCGGCTTCGACAGTATATTTAACATTGAGTTGAAACATCTTGGTAACAACTTATATGAAATTATGACTTCTGTCTTCAACAGATGTCTATCACTTGGCTACTTCCCCTCGAGTTGGAAGTTGGCAAAAGTGATCCCGATACTAAAACCCGGAAAAGATCCTTCTTCTTCAAAGAGCTATCGACCAATTAGCCTTCTCCCAGCATTTTCGAAAGTATTCGAAAAAATTATATTAACGCGCATTCTTGCTTTTGCAGATGAGCACAATATATTTTTGGATGAGCAGTTTGGATTCCGAAAAGGTCACTCTACAATTCACCAGCTTCGTAGAGTATACAATATAATCAGACGAAACAAGTCAGTTTCAAACTCATCTGCCATGGCACTTCTTGATGTTGAAAAAGCATTTGATAATGTTTGGCATAATGGTCTCATTTACAAGCTTCAGAACTTTGGTTTTCCTACATACTTGATAAAAATTATAAAAAATTATATTTCTGATAGAGCGTTCAATGTTTCTATAAACAATATTTCATCAGAGAAATTCATTGTGAATGCAGGTGTTCCTCAAGGATCCATCTTGGGACCAATTCTTTTCAATATCTACACTTCATGCTTGGTTTTAAAGTCTGTGTTAAGGAACATTTTTCGATGAGAACAAAAGTCCCCCTACTTTCATGTATTTGCAATGCCGATTTCCCCAAGGCTGCTTGGTTTTGATGGCTGTGTTAGGGAAACCGTAAATCGGGCCAATCAGAACGATGCAGTTAGGGCGTTTAGATAACGCCTAATATTTTACAGTTATTCAATTGTTTATCTAATGAAAAACAACATTTTGTTAGTTGCGATAGATGCGTAGAAATATTCCCTATCAAGTGATGCAAACATCTCTCCTATCCAGTAAGAAATGTTCGAGCTATAAGCATTCGAAATCTTTCATTTTTTCCTGCATGTTCTGTGTTTAGGTTTTCATTTTACCCTCCATATATTCCGGTTATACGTAGTCCCACGTCAAAACGGCAAATGGTTTTAAAAGTTATAGTTTCTGCAGCAAATTATTTATTGTGCATTCGTCTACATTTGAATTAAAGGTAAAACCTTGTAAAATTATATAGATTTCAATTTATAATTTTTCTCATTGATTTTTAAAGAGGTAAGCGGCCACAGGAGGTTACTCAGCTGGAGGTGCTGGAACCGGGTTTTGTGCCGCTTAAAGATAATTAACTGCCACATCCGCAGTAACCGGCCTGGGAGGAACCATTCGTGCCCGAGGAATGATATTTGGTCTCACTCCGTAAGCATTGTTGATCTGCTGAACGACAATTCTGCGAGCTTTTTCCAACCGATCGGTGTTATTGTTGCGGAAACAGCCGAGTTGATATAGATAGAGCAACACTCCTACGAAAACTACCGTTAAGCATCTTGCCGGAGACGAGTATAGATATACAGGTCGGACTCGATTATATGTGATTCGATTATATACAATTTTGGACTCGATTATATACAGCTTGGAAAAAAAAAAATTTTCTAGCTTATTTCAAGAAGGAAAGGAGAGCCTTTCAGCGTTAAGGTGATGTTTAAGTGGCTATTACATGTGCAGTGGGGTAAAAATCGGGATTTTTTAAGATATTGCTTGAATTTTCACCAGGAATTGTTTAGATCGATATTGCAGCCAAATAATGAAAGATAGAAGTTGGGCGTCAAAGAACGAATTGTAGAGCGGTTAAAGAACTTCAATTTAATTGTTGCAAAACAATGTAGTTCAATTTAAAATTTTAGGATAAAATTAATAATAACACATTAAAAATTATTAACTTTGAAGTTTTTCACTTCCAAAATGTTATTAACATCCACTAATTGAGTTGTTCCACTACTAATCCTGTACTAATTTTTCTCATCTTGCAAATGAAATCATCAAAATTGTCTTCCTTAGCGTACTTTTTAATGTAGAGCCAGTTTGAAGCAACAGAGTCCGAAACAAAAAAAAAACTATCTCTTCTCTGTTCTATAAAAAAAATGTGGTAATATCTAATCGTTACTGAAAATAATCTGCCAGTTCCTCTGGGAATTTAAAATTACATTCAAGTGTTTTCTATCCATGTAACACTGTGACCAAATACATTTGGTTTTGTGATTTTTCAATCAATCGCAATTAACAGAATAGCTTCTGAAGATTATTCTTCCCTATCAGTAGAATATTTCCGTATCCAATATTGGATGCATAAAACCTTGTGCATCCAACGTAACACTCTCGTTTTCGAAGTCCCCCAAATATTCATTCATTCAGAATGAATTCAGATTCAAATTCAAACAAATGATCTCTAAATCAACGATAGTCCTACGTCACCCTTGCGGTTATACCATAGATATAACCCACTTCCTGTTTTTCTTGTTGCTGATGCAGTGACGCTAACTGAAACTAGCACAATGTCGCTAGTACTAGCACAATGTCGCATAGACAAGAATTTTTACATTTTCCGGATTTTTTGCAAAAAGGGACTGCATAATAATTATGAAGAGGGTTGGCGATACAACCGAGCCTTGGGGAATTCCCCTTTCTTGGATTTTCAATGAAGATTTTGTGTTGTTGACTATGGCTCTGAGTTCTATTTTCTAGGAAACTTTTCACATAGAAACCTAGTCTTCCACGGATCACCCAGTCGAAGAGACTCTTCAATACTGGATATCTCCATGCTGATCAAATGCTTTATTTAGATAAAGTGATGCCACATCTGCGTGGTGATCTTTCTCAATAACGTCATGTACAATAGCCTGTAGATCTTCGAGGTGATCTTCTGTGCATTTTCCCGCACGAAAAGCGAACTGTCTTGGATCGAGCAGCTTATTAGACTCTAAAAAGGTCTTTAGGCGTCGATTTACTATCCTTTCTAGAACTTTTCCAACACAACTCAAAAGAGTCGAAAATTGTATAGAAGATGTTGGTTTTGACTACGTCTTTCATTTCTGTACCGGGGTGTTAGTTCAAAGTTTCTAAAACGAGAGAGTGACGCTGGACTGCAAGGTTTTGAACGTTAATACCTCTTTACCGGCTGGATGGAGTGGTATAATAATCACTTCATCCAAGAGATAAAATGTCAACGAATTATATGATTGTCACTTATCGGTTCAAAAGCTTAAAAATTGCTTTGAAAGCAAGCTATTGAAATCATAACAATCTTGCTCATTGATGATGATTGGTGATCGCAATGTGTTCCCGAACACGGTCACAAAATATAGGCACATGAAAAACCGTGATTTGTTTTGCTCGCTTGCATGAGCTTCGTATTACGGAATGGAGGAGTAGGCATGACAATATGGGGTTGCAGTAGAAATGAACACACTTTTAAAATCAAAATTATGAATGAGAATTAATTTTCCCAAACCAAATTAGTACTCTATGTAAATGAAAATCACTTTTGCTTGCAAGTAGTGAAAAAATATCATGCAAAAATTGTGTCTCTAGATAATTTTATATTATAATGTTATGTTCTGGTGAGAATATCTGAAAAATCTGAAAATCTTTTAAATTAGGGTCATAACGACGTACGTCTAATAGGTAAATAACACCAAGAAAAAAATTTCATACAAATTTTAGCAATTTGAAACTGCTTTAAGGGCGACTGATAGAGAATAGCTGGTCTCATACAAACTAATGTCGTATCCAGATGACACCATTCCACCGTCAACGCGAAAAGCAGACATACGCAAGGCGTGAGTACTTTCACTCGCATCGGTTTCTGTTCTGCTTTCGCATGGAACAGTCATGAAAAATTGTTTGCGTATGAATGCGTCCGAGCGAAGTAATATTCGCACCCATTTACGCATTCGGCTTGGTGTTCCCGTGATGTAATCCAATAGGATCAGTTTGACTTGGTGTTCCCGTGATGTAATCCAATAGCATCAGTTTGGCTTGGTGTTCCCGTGATGTAATCCAATAGCATTTGGATCCAAAAATGGTCCAGTCGGTAATTTTTCCGATCATAGAGAACAAACTCATTGCACCCCTGATACGCTCAAAATATTTCAAAAATCCAAATATTTGTCGAGTTGTTATCCAATCAATTTTAGATCGGAACCAATGACGGAGAGGTCGAGAGAGAACGCGGTTTTGGTCATAGAATACGTCAACGGCGATCGCTTCATAAGTTTTCCAACCAGTGCTTTAAACAATCTTTGGTTTTTAAATTACAACATACGAATCAACAAATTAGAAGAATAAAAAAATTGATTGTTCTATTGTACATACCTTTCAATTCATCGACAACAGACATGCTTTCATTGCTAGACAACGTATTTCCAGTATCAGAATTCTTTTGTTTTGAGCCTGTTTGTTGTGAAGGAACGTCATTTCGAATGGCTGAATTTTGTGCGATATCATCTAAAGATTTCTGGATGCAATCACCTGAAAATATACATGAGGGTAAAAAAGTATTTAATGAAAGTCATAGCCGGAAAATTACTTCATATAATTAAAAAAAGTTAAGATAATTTAATCACAGTTGTTATCAATAACCTATTACAATGCAAATTGATTGGACAAAACACTTCAGTTTGTTTGTACTCATACATTTAGTTTACACACCGTCGGTTTCGTACAGAATCATACACGTTTTGTTTTACTTCTACAACTTTTTCGGACACGTTGCAGAGTTATGCTCACACAAACTGCGTCGTCAATCTAAGAACACACGGGAACTTCCGATCGGACACAATTTTTTCTTCACGCGAATTCTCGGGAAACAAAAACACACTTTTAGGTATAGTCTTTTTCTCTACACAAGCCAAAGGATAACTTCAAAAACACACAGCCCTCGGTTGAGTGCAATTTACGGCTGGAATTTTGCAATCGGCTGACTGCACACAAAAATTTTGAAGGTAGCACGGAAGCGGGATCGGTTGAGCCAACACGATGTAATCACCTAAGACAAGACGTGACAACTGGCTTCTTACTCTTCTTTCTGCATTTTCTTCGACCAAGTGCTAGATAACAGGGAAGCGAGATGTGAAGGTTGCCAAATGTTATAAAATTTCGGAAGATTATTTTCCCATGAAAAACATGTGTTCTTCGTATCATGTATTTTCTGAGTTGCATAATTTTTTTTTGTATTAATCTTCCGACCGAATATCACATATTTTAAACAATAAGTATTTTCCTGTTATTTTGGTATCCAAAAAATAAAATGTGAAGAGATAAAGAAAACTAGAAAACGTAGATTTGATAGTAGGTGTATGATATGTTGACATATATGAATTAAATTCAAAGTTCATTTTATTTATCAAGAGATTACGGGCCTTACCGTTTACACTTCAAGATGAAAACGGAATGGACGACACGCCATGAAATTTCGTTTTACGAGTTAGAGAAAATGATGGGTTTTCAGGTAGAATGAACACTCTTCAAATAGAAATTATGAATGAAAATTAACTTCTCCGTATCATATTAGTGTTGATTGTGAATGGAAAACTTTGCTTTCTTCATTTGGTAAAATAATCTCGTACAAAAATTGTGTCTGAAGATAATTTTATATTATAATGAGTAGTTTTAGTGAGAATATCGCAAAGTGTATAGAAAACAGGTCAAGTTAGGGTAAGAAAGACGTTCTTCAAGTAAATAAATAACGCCAAGTAAAAATTTTCATTCAGGTTTTAACAATTTAAAAGTGCCTTCGGGCCGAGTAGTAAGACTTGTTAAAAGCTTATTTCGTTTCCAGATATCGATACCGTATCTCTGTCATCGCGGATAAACTTCAATTCGTTTTTACCGTGGAGTGTATACGGAAATAAGGCCTTATAATTTAACTTTGATATCGTTCAAATACTAACAGTACTGAAATATTGATAAAATCATACATTCCCAAATAATAACATAGCGTTTATTCAGGTTTTTTTTTCTGTAGGTATGTATGGTTTATTCAAGTTCCAATATGGTTTTAAATACTTTTCTGCTGCGTTGGTTGTTATTTGTTATTAGATTATAATTATATTGCTAACTGCTTTACGGTTGGAAAATAATTGAATGCTCTTCTCTGTTAGGTCGCTGCTATTATGCTATGCTAGATGGCAAAATAATCCCGAAAAGATGTAGGGTGGAAATTCCGATGCAATGTTTCCTTCTCTTCGGGAACACCGGACGTAATAGAAACGAAAATATACAAAAAAAATCCATTATAGAAATTATCGCTAAATTGAAATGTGAATGCAACAATTATTCAATTTTGAATATATTTGGCAACATATTTATCTTTGTTAATTTTGTTTGCAAGTGGTCCGAGTTTGACAGAAGTGGTGGTCCGGAATCGGCCCCCTATTGTCATGTCTCGTCTCAGGCTTCGTTTATTGCGATAGTTGCACCGTATTCGTTCGATTAATAATTGATTTCTGTATCGGGGATCACTAGTCACCAATATATACACAGTAGAATATAAATTGAAGCATTGTTTGTTTACAATGACATAAAGCTGCAAGGTCATCACCTGGTCTTATAGGAGGAGGAAGGAGAATAGAAGGAGTTACAGAGTATTGCTGTACGAATTTTCAAACGCGTTTTTCTCAAAACCATGTTTTTCAATTGGTGGTATCAATATATCAGGATCTACTCGACCGATTTGGCTGATATTTTTTATCAGCATTTAAAAATTAATTATCTAAAGCGTTACATGCCGTTTTGACGTAGAACTACGTCTTTCATTAAGGGTGCCAAATCAGAAAACAGGTCACGTTTTTATGAAATAAAGTTAATGTTAATAACTATTTTTGCCGCGAACAGATTTTGGCGATTTACATACTAAACGAATCGGAAATTCCCTAAGATTTGTTTAATATGCTATACATTGGAATCTCCTGGTTCGTAAATGGTTAAAATTCATGAAAACTTTAAGCGTTTTCATTTTTCCTTACATTTGTTCTGTCCATTTGCGTGCTTTCCAGAACAGAGCTGTCAATAACGAGCATTGAAGGGGAAATCGTAGGAGTTAAAGTCTCCGCGAACAGAGGAAAAGAAGAAGATTGAAGGGGAACACTTGCCTAGAGTATAAACAGTGGATCTCGCTGAGGCAAACTTTTATCATTCCACTCCGACCGTCGACAGAGACGGACGTGATTGGAGCTCCATTCATTACCTGATTTTTAAAAAGCTATTTATTTCTCTTTTCAGATTGTCTACCTGCGATTCATCAACTACCTGTCTGCCCTTGAGGACTACAACAATGGGGAAAACCCGGTCAACCGACCCAGGCATACCACATGGCACCAACAAACGACATCGATCGGACACCGGCAAGGAGCCAATATTAGAAAGAAACCGCTATGCTTTATTGGATGGCCATACCGAGGAGGAACCAACTACCGAGAAAGTAAATGTAGAGAAAAAGGTGAAAGTACCACCTTATTTTACAACATCGAGAGATATAGGAACTTTGAGGTCTGAACTGCTGGCGCTGAAATTGCAGCCAGTTTTTAAAATATGCAGCATCGGGATTAAAATCACTAGTCCCAACCTGGAGCAATATAAAATAATTGGATCATATCTGAAATCAAAAAATCATGAGTTTTACACTCACGATACGCCGTCTGAAAAACCATTTAAGGTGGTGTTGCGAGGTCTTCCTGCTATTGAGTTGGAGGATATTAAAAAAGATCTGGAACAATCATACAATATTCAGCCGTTAGCTGTATATCGGATGACTAGGCATAAAACGCCAGACAATGGGTATTCCAATGTTTTGTACCTGATCCACTTCAAGAAAGGATCAGCCAACATAACTCGCATAAGAGAAATCAGTGAGATCTTCAACATCTCGGTACAATGGGACCGATACAAACCTCAACATCGGGATGAAACGCAATGTTCAAATTGCCTTGGTTTCGGACACGGAACAAGAAACTGTCACATGAAAACTCGTTGTGGCAAGTGTGCTGCTGACCACCTAACAAGCACTTGCAGCCTTCCAGAAAAAGAACCTCGCAAATGCGTTAACTGTGGCGAAAGTCACCAAGCCACCAGCCGTAGCTGCACAAAACGTGCGGATTTTAAACGTATCTGGAAGCAAGCTACTGATAAAACACAGAATAGGAAGAAGGTTCCAGAATTTACTGACAAAGAGTTCCCTCCAATGGTTTCTCGCACGATTCCTGTTCTTCCTCCTCTTCCACTTCCTACAGGTCGCCCCCAAACGGCCTCTTCTAGCGAAAAGCCAAAAAAGGAGCAACCGAGCTATAGTAAGGTTGCAGCTATTGGTTTATCACCTACACCAAAACCTTCACCTCATTCCTCTTCTACTGAGGAGCTTTATAGCATGCAAGAACTTGCAACCCTGTTCTTGAACTAGATCGACAGACTAGAAGTTGTCGCAACCAACAGGAACAAGTACAAGTTATGCTACATTTTTATTATAACCATGGATCGGTCATCTCTAAGGCTAATTAATTGGAATGCCTGCTCTCTTAAGAGTAAGCTTATCGAGTTCACTGACTTCCTGGTGACAAACAGCATCGACGTAGCTATCGTTACTGAGACGCATCTTAAACCGAATATTAATATTCGAGTCCCGAATTATCGTCTATTGAGAATGGATCGTGCTGGTTCTGGTGGAGGAGGTGTTGCCTTAGCCATCAGAAATAACATCAGATATCGACTTTTGCCGTGTCTGAAACTCAACATCATCGAAGCTATTGGGGCGGAAATCACAACATCGATTGGGTCTATTATCGTGATTGCGGTCTACTATCCCAAACAGACGTCAATCAGAGATGGCTCAGCGTTGCTTCTTAAAAACGATATCATCAAGCTAACACGAAGGCAGTCGAAATACGTCATCGGCGGGGACATTAATGCTCGACATCAGTCCTGGGGAAACCAAAGGAGGAATCAATATGGAGTGACTCTAAATGATGATCTACAGTGTGGGCGCTACAGGATTCTTAGTCCAGCGACCCCTACTCGCATTTCTCGTTCTGGAGTACATTCCATAATTGATTTCTTCATTACCAACATGGATCGCCACATCGGTGATCCTATTGCCCTTAACGAGTTGAGATCGGATCACTTCCCAGTGATGGTTGAATTGGGAGTGAATGTCGTAGTCAGGAGGCCACAATGTAGACGGGACCATCATCGTGCGAATTGGGTGGAATTCCAGCAGCTTATTGACAACAACATTGATCTCAATCAACCTCTTGAATCTCCCGAAGATATCGAAGCAACAGTCAGCTCTATTCAAACTGCAGTTATTCAGGCTCGCCAAAACCACATCCCAGAAACGATTCAGGTGAGTGACTCTGTTCAAATTGATTCCATTACTAAACATTTGATTAGGCTTCGGAACCTCTATCGAAGGCAGTACCAACGTACTGGTATTCGAGAGAGGAAACGACAGTATAATCAGTTAACCAAGGTTATCCAGGCCAGAATGATTGATCTCCGTAACAAAAAATTCGCAAAAGATATTAGTAAACTTCCGAATAACTCCAAGCCTTTTTGGAGGCTCGCTAAAATTCTCAAGACCAAGTCTAATCCTATTCCTCCTCTTCTTCAACCTGACAATTCAGAACGATTGATAACACCTGCCGAAAAGGCTAATGCAATTGGCAACCATTTCGCTAGTTCACACAATCTTGGCCAGAACATTACAAGTCCATTTGAAGCTTCGGCGAATGATACTGTAAGGGCTATTGACAATATCCATTCTGTACCTCAAGAGAGTGAAATCATCTCGACTGCAGAGGTTATCTCGGTTATACGCTCGTTGAAGAATATGAAGGCCCCCGGCTTCGACAGTATATTTAACATTGAGTTGAAACATCTTAGTAACAACTTATATGAAATTATGACTACTGTCTTCAACAGATGTCTATCACTTGGCTACTTCCCCTCGAGTTGGAAGTTGGCAAAAGTGATCCCGATACTAAAACCCGGAAAAGATCCTTCTTCTTCAAAGAGCTATCGACCAATTAGCCTTCTCCCAGCATTTTCGAAAGTATTCGAAAAAATTATATTAACGCGCATTCTTGCTTTTGCAGATGAGCACAATATATTTTTGGATGAGCAGTTTGGATTCCGAAAAGGTCACTCTACAATTCACCAGCTTCGTAGAGTATACAATATAATCAGACGAAACAAGTCAGTTTCAAAATCATCTGCCATGGCACTTCTTGATGTTGAAAAAGCATTTGATAATGTTTGGCATAATGGTCTCATTTACAAGCTTCAGAACTTTGGTTTTCCTACATACTTGATAAAAATTATAAAAAATTATCTTTCTGATAGAGCGTTCAATGTTTCTATAAACAATATTTCATCAGAGAAATTCATTGTGAATGCAGGTGTTCCTCAAGGATCCATCTTGGGACCAATTCTTTTCAATATCTACACTTCATGCTTGGTTTTAAAGTCTGTGTTAGGGAACATTTTTCGATGAGAACAAAAGTCCCCCTACTTTCATGTATTTGCAATGCCGATTTCCCCAAGGCTGCTTGGTTTTGATGGTTGTGTTAGGGAAACCGTAAATCGGGCCAATCAGAACGATGCAGTTAGGGCGTTTAGATAACGCCTAATATTTTACAGTTATTCAATTGTTTATCTAATGAAAAACAACTTTTTGTTAGTTGCGATAGATGCGTAGAAATATTCCCTATCAAGTGATGCAAACATCTCTCCTATCCAGTAAGAAATGTTCGAGCTATAAGCATTCGAAATCTTTCATTTTTTCCTGCATGTTCTGTGTTTAGGTTTTCATTTTACCCTCCATATATTCCGGTTATACGTAGTCCCACGTCAAAACGGCAAATGGTTTTAAAAGTTATAGTTTCTGCAGCAAATTATTTATTGTGCATTCGTCTACATTCGAATTAAAGGTAAAACCTTGTAAAATTATATAGATTTCAATTTATAATTTTTCTCATTGATTTTTAAAGAGGTAAGCGGCCACAGGAGGTTACTCAGCTGGAGGTGCTGGAACCGGGTTTTGTGCCGCTTAAAGATAATTAACTGCCACATCCGCAGCAACCGGCCTGGGAGGAACCATTCGTGCCCGAGGAATGATATTTGGTCTCACTCCGTAAGCATTGTTGATCTGCTGAACGACAATTCTGCGAGCTTTTTCCAACCGATCGGTGTTATTGTTGCGGAAACAGCCGAGTTGATATAGATAGAGCAACACTCCTACGAAAACTACCGTTAAGCATCTTGCCGGAGACGAGTACAGGTCGGACTCGATTATATGTGATTCGATTATATACAATTTTGGACTCGATTATATACAGCTTGGAAAAAAAAATTTTTCTAGCTTATTTCAAGAAGGAAAGGAAAGCCTTTCAGCGTTAAGGTGATGTTTAAGTGGCTATTACATGTGCAGTGGGGTAAAAATCGGGATTTTTTAAGATATTGCTTGAATTTTCACCAGGAATTGTTTAGATCGATATTGCAGCCAAATAATGAAAGATAGAAGTTGGGCGTCAAAGAACGAATTGTAGAGCGGTTAAAGAACTTCAATTTAATTGTTGCAAAACAATGTAGTTCAATTTAAAATTTTAGGATAAAATTAATAATAACACATTAAAAACTCGCATTTCTCGTTCTGGAGTACATTCCATAATTGATTTCTTCATTACCAACATGGATCGCCACATCGGTGATCCTATTGCCCTTAACGAGTTGAGTTCGGATCACTTCCCAGTGATGGTTGAATTGGGAGTGAATGTCGTAGTCAGGAGGCCACAATGTAGACGGGACCATCATCGTGCGAATTGGGTGGAATTCCAGCAGCTTATTGACAACAACATTGATCTCAATCAGCCTCTTGAATCTCCCGAAGATATCGAAGCAACAGTCAGCTCTATTCAAACTGCAGTTATTCAGGCTCGCCAAAACCACATCCCAGAAACGATTCAGGTGAGTGACTCTGTTCAAATTGATTCCATTACTAAACATTTGATTAGGCTTCGGAACCTCTATCGAAGGCAGTACCAACGTACTGGTATTCGAGAGAGGAAACGACAGTATAATCAGTTAACCAAGGTTATCCAGGCCAGAATGATTGATCTCCGTAACAAAAAATTCGCAAAAGATATTAGTAAACTTCCGAATAACTCCAAGCCTTTTTGGAGGCTCGCTAAAATTCTCAAGACCAAGTCTAATCCTATTCCTCCTCTTCTTCAACCTAACAATTCAGAACGATTGATAACACCTGCCGAAAAGGCTAATGCAATTGGCAACCATTTCGCTAGTTCACACAATCTTGGCCAGAACATTACAAGTCCATTTGAAGCGGACTTTTAGGCTAATGCAATTGGCAACCATTTCCATTTTTTTTTAAGATATTGCTTGAATTTTCACCAGGAATTGTTTAGATCGATATTGCAGCCAAATAATGAAAGATAGAAGTTGGGCGTCAAAGAACGAATTGTAGAGCGGTTAAAGAACTTCAATTTAATTGTTGCAAAACAATGTAGTTCAATTTAAAATTTTAGGATAAAATTAATAATAACACATTAAAAATTATTAACTTTGAAGTTTTTCACTTCCAAAATGTTATTAACATCCACTAATTGAGTTGTTCCACTACTAATCCTGTACTAATTTTTCTCATCTTGCAAATGAAATCATCAAAATTGTCTTCCTTAGCGTACTTTTTAATGTAGAGCCAGTTCGAAGCAACAGAGTCCGAAACAAAAAAACTATCTCTTCTCTGTTCTATAAACAAAATGTGGTAATATCTAATCGTTACTGAAAATAATCTGCCAGTTCCTCTGGGAATTTAAAATAACATTCAAGTGAAAGAGTTTATTTTAATGTTTTCTATCCATGTAACACTGTGACCAAATACATTTGGTTTTGTGATGTTTCAATCAATCGCAATTAACAGAATAGCTTCTGAAGATTATTCTTCACTATCAGTAGAATATTTCCGTATCCAATATTGGATGCATAAAACCTTGTGCATCCAACGTAACACTCTCGTTTTCGAAGTCCCCCAAATATTCATTCATTCAGAATGAATTCAGATTCAATTTCAAACAAATGATCTCTAAATCAACGATAGTCCTACGTCACCCTTGCAACCGCAATATAGATACCATAGATATAACCCACTTCCTGTTTTTCTTGTTGCTGATGCAGTGACGCTAACTGAAACTAGCACAATGTCGCTAGTACTAGCACAATGTCGCATAGACAAGAATTTTTACATTTTCCGGATTTTTTGCAAAAAGGGACTGCATAATAATTATGAAGAGGGTTGGCGATACAACCGAGCCTTGGGGAATTCCCCTTTCTTGGATTTTCAATGAAGATTTTGTGTTGTTGACTATGGCTCTGAGTTCTATTTTCTAGGAAACTTTTCACATAGAAACCTAGTCTTCCACGGATCACCCAGTCGAAGAGACTCTTCAATACTGGATATCTCCATGCTGATCAAATGCTTTACTTAGATAAAGTGATGCCACATCTGCGTGGTGATCTTTCTCAATAACGTCATGTACAATAGCCTGTAGATCTTCGAGGTGATCTTCTGTGCATTTTCCCGCACGAAAAGCGAACTGTCTTGGATCGAGCAGCTTATTAGACTCTAAAAAGGTCTTTAGGCGTCGATTTACTATCCTTTCTAGAACTTTTCCAACACAACTCAAAAGAGTCGAAAATTGTATAGAAGATGTTGGTTTTGACTACGTCTTTCATTTCTGTACCGGGGTGTTAGTTCAAAGTTTCTAACACGAGAGAGTGACGCTGGACTGCAAGGTTTTGAACGTTAATACCTCTTTACCGGCTGGATGGAGTGGTATAATAATCACTTCATCCAAGAGATAAAATGTCAACGAATTATATGATTGTCACTTATCGGTTCAAAAGCTTAAAAATTGCTTTGAAAGCAAGCTATTGAAATCATAACAATCTTGCTCATTGATGATGATTGGTGATCGCAATGTGTTCCCGAACACGGTCACAAAATATAGGCACATGAAGAAACCGTGATTTGTTTTGCTCGCTTGCATGAGTGTTTGGGCATTGAGCTTCGTATTACGGAATGGAGGAGTAGGCATGACAATATGGGGTTGCAGTAGAAATGAACACACTTTTAAAATCAAAATTATGAATGAGAATTAATTTTCCCAAACCAAATTAGTACTCTATGTAAATGAAAATCACTTTTGCTTGCAAGTAGTGAAAAAATATCATGCAAAAATTGTGTCTCTAGATAATTTTATATTATAATGTTATGTTCTGGTGAGAATATCTGAAAAATCTGAAAATCGTTTAAATTAGGGTCATAACGACGTACGTCTAATAGGTAAATAACACCAAGAAAAAAATTTCATACAAATTTTAGCAATTTAAAACTGCTTTAAGGGCGACTGATAGAGAATAGCTGGTCTCATACAAACTAATGTCGTATCCAGATGACACCATTCCACCGTCAACGCGAAAAGCAGACATACGCAAGGCGTGAGTACTTTCACTCGCATCGGTTTCTGTTCTGCTTTCGCATGGAACAGTCATGAAAAATTGTTTGCGTATGAATGCGTCCGAGCGAAGTAATATTCGCACCCATTTACGCATTCGGCTTGGTGTTCCCGTGATGTAATCCAATAGCATCAGTTTGGCTTGGTGTTCCCGTGATGTAATCCAATAGCATCAGTTTGGCTTGGTGTTCCCGTGATGTAATCCAATAGCATTTGGATCCAAAAATGGTCCAGTCGGTAATTTTTCCGATCATAGAGAACAAACTCATTGCACCACTGATACGCTCAAAATATTTCAAAAATCCAAATATTTGTCGAGTTGTTATCCAATCAATTTTAGATCGGAACCAATGACGGAGAGGTCGAGAGAGAACGCGGTTTTGGTCATAGAATACGTCAACGGCGATCGCTTCATAAGTTTTCCAACCAGTGCTTTAAACAATCTTTGGTTTTTAAATTACAACATACGAATCAACAAATTAGAAGAATAAAAAAATTGATTGTTCTATTGTACATACCTTTCAATTCATCGACAACAGACATGCTTTCATTGCTAGACAACGTATTTCCAGTATCAGAATTCTTTTGTTTTGAGCCTGTTTGTTGTGAAGGAACGTCATTTCGAATGGCTGAATTTTGTGCGATATCGTCTAAAGATTTCTGGATGCAATCACCTGAAAATATACATGAGGGTAAAAAAGTATTTAATGAAAGTCATAGCCGGAAAATTACTTCATTTAATTAAAAAAAGTTAAGATAATTTAATCACAGTTGTTATCAATAACCTATTACAATGCAAATTGATTGGACAAAACACTTCAGTTTGTTTGTACTCATACATTTAGTTTACACACCGTCGGTTTCGTACAGAATCATACACGTTTTGTTTTACTTCTACAACTTTTTCGGACACGTTGCAGAGTTATGCTCACACAAACTGCGTCGTCAATCTAAGGACACACGGGAACTTCCGATCGGACACAATTTTTTCTTCACGCGAATTCTCGGGAAACAAAAAACACACTTTTAGGTATAGTCTTTTTCTCTACACAAGCCAAAGGATAACTTCAAAAACACACAGCCCTCGGTTGAGTGCAATTTACGGCTGGAATTTTGCAATCGGCTGACTGCACACAAAAATTTTGAAGGTAGCAACGGAAGCGGGATCGGTTGAGCCAACACGATGTAATCACCTAAGACAAGACGTGACAACTGGCTTCTTACTCTTCTTTCTGCATTTTCTTCGACCAAGTGCTAGATAACAGGGAAGCGAGATGTGAAGGTTGCCAAATGTTATAAAATTTCGGAAGATTATTTTCCCATGAAAAACATGTGTTCTTCGTATCATGTATTTTCTGAGTTGCATAATTTTTTTTGTATTAATCTTCCGACCGAATATCACATATTTTAAACAATAAGTATTTTCCTGTTATTTTGGTATCCAAAAAATAAAATGTGAAGAGATAAAGAAAACTAGAAAACGTAGATTTGATAGTAGGTGTATGATATGTTGACATATATGAATTAAATTCAAAGTTCATTTTATTTATCAAGAGATTACGGGCCTTACCGTTTACACTTCAAGATGAAAACGGAATGGACGACACGCCATGAAATTTCGTTTTACGAGTTAGAGAAAATGATGGGTTTTCAGGTAGAATGAACACTCTTCAAATAGAAATTATGAATGAAAATTAACTTCTCCGTATCATATTAGTGTTGATTGTGAATGGAAAACTTTGCTTTCTTCATTTGGTAAAATAATCTCGTACAAAAATTGTGTCTGAAGATAATTTTATATTATAATGAGTAGTTTTAGTGAGAATATCGCAAAGTGTATAGAAAACAGGTCAAGTTAGGGTAAGAAAGACGTTCTTCAAGTAAATAAATAACGCCAAGTAAAAATTTTCATTCAGGTTTTAACAATTTAAAAGTGCCTTCGGGCCGAGTAGTAAGACTTGTTAAAAGCTTATTTCGTTTCCAGATATCGATACCGTATCTCTGTCATCGCGGATAAACTTCAATTCGTTTTTACCGTGGAGTGTATACGGAAATAAGGCCTTATAATTTAACTTTGATATCGTTCAAATACTAACAGTACTGAAATATTGATAAAATCATACATTCCCAAATAATAACATAGCGTTTATTCAGGTTTTTTTTTCTGTAGGTATGTATGGTTTATTCAAGTTCCAATATGATTTTAAATACTTTTCTGCTGCGTTGGTTGTTATTTGTTATTAGATTATAATTATATTGCTAACTGCTTTACGGTTGGAAAATAATTGAATGCTCTTCTCTGTTAGGTCGCTGCTATTATGCTATGCTAGATGGCAAAATAATCCCGAAAAGATGTAGGGTGGAAATTCCGATGCAATGTTTCCTTCTCTTCGGGAACACCGGACGTAATAGAAACGAAAATATACAAAAAAAAATCCATTATAGAAATTATCGCTAAATTGAAATGTGAATGCAACAATTATTCAATTTTGAATATATTTGGCAACATATTTATCTTTGTTAATTATTTTACTCATTAGCCAATCAGAAGGCGAGTTGCAAGTGGTCCGAGTTTGACAGAAGTGGTGGTCCGGAATCGGCCCCCTATTGTCATGTCTCGTCTCAGGCTTCGTTTATTGCGATAGTTGCACCGTATTCGTTCGATTAATAATTGATTTCTGTATCGGGGATCACTAGTCACCAATATCTACACAGTAGAATATAAATTGAAGCATTGTTTGTTTACAATGACATAAAGCTGCAAGGTCATCACCTGGTCTTATAGAAGGAGGAAGGAGAATAGAAGGAGTTACAGAGTATTGCTGTACGAATTTTCAAACGCGTTTTTCTCAAAACCATGTTTTTCAATTGGTGGTATCAATATATCAGGATCTACTCGACCGATTTGGCTGATATTTTTTATCAGCATTTAAAAATTAATTATCTAAAGCGTTACATGCCGTTTTGACGTAGAACTACGTCTTTCATTAAGGGTGCCAAATCAGAAAACAGGTCACGTTTTTATGAAATAAAGTTAATGTTAATAACTATTTTTGCCGCGAACAGATTTTGGCGATTTACATACTAAACGAATCGGAAATTCCCTAAGATTTGTTTAATATGCTATACATTGGAATCTCCTGGTTTGTAAATGGTTAAAATTCATGAAAACTTTAAGCGTTTTCATTTTTCCTTACATTTGTTCTGTCCATTTGCGTGCTTTCCAGAACAGAGCTGTCAATAACGGGCATTGAAGGGGAAATCGTAGGATTTAAAGTCTCCGCGAACAGAGGAAAAGAAGAAGATTGAAGGGGAACACTTGCCTAGAGTATAAACAGTGGATCTCGCTGAGGCAAACTTTTATCATTCCACTCCGACCGTCGACAGAGACGGACGTTATCTCGGTTATACGCTCGTTGAAGAATATGAAGGCCCCCGGCTTCGACAGTATATTTAACATTGAGTTGAAACATCTTAGTAACAACTTATATGAAATTATGACTTCTGTCTTCAACAGATGTCTATCACTTGGCTACTTCCCCTCGAGTTGGAAGTTGGCAAAAGTGATCCCGATACTAAAACCCGGAAAAGATCCTTCTTCTTCAAAGAGCTATCGACCAATTAGCCCTCTCCCAGCATTTTCGAAAGTATTCGAAAAAATTATATTAACGCGCATTCTTGCTTTTGCAGATGAGCACAATATATTTTTGGATGAGCAGTTTGGATTCCGAAAAGGTCACTCTACAATTCACCAGCTTCGTAGAGTATACAATATAATCAGACGAAACAAGTCAGTTTCAAAATCATCTGCCATGGCACTTCTTGATGTTGAAAAAACATTTGATAATGTTTGGCATAATGGTCTCATTTACAAGCTTCAGAACTTTGGTTTTCCTACATACTTGATAAAAATTATAAAAAATTATCTTTCTGATAGAGCGTTCAATGTTTCTATAAACAATATTTCATCAGAGAAATTCATTGTGAATGCAGGTGTTCCTCAAGGATCCATCTTGGGACCAATTCTTTTCAATATCTACACTTCATGCTTGGTTTTAAAGTCTGTGTTAGGGAACATTTTTCGATGAGAACAAAAGTCCCCCTACTTTCATGTATTTGCAATGCCGATTTCCCCAAGGCTGCTTGGTTTTGATGGCTGTGTTAGGGAAACCGTAAATCGGGCCAATCAGAACGATGCAGTTAGGGCGTTTAGATAACGCCTAATATTTTACAGTTATTCAATTGTTTATCTAATGAAAAACAACATTTTGTTAGTTGCGATAAATGCGTAGAAATATTCCCTATCAAGTGATGCAAACATCTCTCCTATCCAGTAAGAAATGTTCGAGCTATAAGCATTCGAAATCTTTCATTTTTTCCTGCATGTTCTGTGTTTAGGTTTTCATTTTACCCTCCATATATTCCGGTTATACGTAGTCCCACGTCAAAACGGCAAATGGTTTTAAAAGTTATAGTTTCTGCAGCAAATTATTTATTGTGCATTCGTCTACATTCGAATTAAAGGTAAAACCTTGTAAAATTATATAGATTTCAATTTATAATTTTTCTCATTGATTTTTAAAGAGGTAAGCGGCCACAGGAGGTTACTCAGCTGGAGGTGCTGGAACCGGGTTTTGTGCCGCTTAAAGATAATTAACTGCCACATCCGCAGCAACCGGCCTGGGAGGAACCATTCGTGCCCGAGGAATGATATTTGGTCTCACTCCGTAAGCATTGTTGATCTGCTGAACGACAATTCTGCGAGCTTTTTCTAACCGATCGGTGTTATTGTTGCGGAAACAGCCGAGTTGATATAGATAGAGCAACACTCCTACGAAAACTACCGTTAAGCATCTTGCCGGAGACGAGTATAGATATACAGGTCGGACTCGATTATATGTGATTCGATTATATACAATTTTGGACTCGATTATATACAGCTTGGAAAAAAAAATTTTTCTAGCTTATTTCAAGAAGGAAAGGAGAGCCTTTCAGCGTTAAGGTGATGTTTAAGTGGCTATTACATGTGCAGTGGGGTAAAAATCGGGATTTTTTAAGATATTGCTTGAATTTTCACCAGGAATTGTTTAGATCGATATTGCAGCCAAATAATGAAAGATAGAAGTTGGGCGTCAAAGAACGAATTGTAGAGCGGTTAAAGAACTTCAATTTAATTGTTGCAAAACAATGTAGTTCAATTTAAAATTTTAGGATAAAATTAATAATAACACATTAAAAATTATTAACTTTGAAGTTTTTCACTTCCAAAAAGTTATTAACATCCACTAATTGAGTTGTTCCACTACTAATCCTGTACTAATTTTTCTCATCTTGCAAATGAAATCATCAAAATTGTCTTCCTTAGCGTACTTTTTAATGTAGAGCCAGTTTGAAGCAACAGAGTCCGAAACAAAAAAAAAAAACTATCTCTTCTCTGTTCTATAAAAAAAATGTGGTAATATCTAATCGTTACTGAAAATAATCTGCCAGTTCCTCTGGGAATTTAAAATTACATTCAAGTGTTTTCTATCCATGTAACACTGTGACCAAATACATTTGGTTTTGTGAATTTCAATCAATCGCAATTAACAGAATAGCTTCTGAAGATTATTCTTCCCTATCAGTAGAATATTTCCGTATCCAATATTGGATGCATAAAACCTTGTGCATCCAACGTAACACTCTCGTTTTCGAAGTCCCCCAAATATTCATTCATTCAGAATGAATTCAGATTCAAATTCAAACAAATGATCTCTAAATCAACGATAGTCCTACGTCACCCTTGCGGTTATACCATAGATATAACCCACTTCCTGTTTTTCTTGTTGCTGATGCAGTGACGCTAACTGAAACTAGCACAATGTCGCTAGTACTAGCACAATGTCGCATAGACAAGAATTTTTACATTTTCCGGATTTTTTGCAAAAAGGGACTGCATAATAATTATGAAGAGGGTTGGCGATACAACCGAGCCTTGGGGAATTCCCCTTTCTTGGATTTTCAATGAAGATTTTGTGTTGTTGACTATGGCTCTGAGTTCTATTTTCTAGGAAACTTTTCACATAGAAACCTAGTCTTCCACGGATCACCCAGTCGAAGAGACTCTTCAATACTGGATATCTCCATGCTGATCAAATGCTTTACTTAGATAAAGTGATGCCACATCTGCGTGGTGATCTTTCTCAATAACGTCATGTACAATAGCCTGTAGATCTTCGAGGTGATCTTCTGTGCATTTTCCCGCACGAAAAGCGAACTGTCTTGGATCGAGCAGCTTATTAGACTCTAAAAAGGTCTTTAGGCGTCGATTTACTATCCTTTCTAGAACTTTTCCAACACAACTCAAAAGAGTCGAAAATTGTATAGAAGATGTTGGTTTTGACTACGTCTTTCATTTCTGTACCGGGGTGTTAGTTCAAAGTTTCTAAAACGAGAGAGTGACGCTGGACTGCAAGGTTTTGAACGTTAATACCTCTTTACCGGCTGGATGGAGTGGTATAATAATCACTTCATCCAAGAGATAAAATGTCAACGAATTATATGATTGTCACTTATCGGTTCAAAAGCTTAAAAATTGCTTTGAAAGCAAGCTATTGAAATCATAACAATCTTGCTCATTGATGATGATTGGTGATCGCAATGTGTTCCCGAACACGGTCACAAAATATAGGCACATGAAGAAACCGTGATTTGTTTTGCTCGCTTGCATGAGCTTCGTATTACGGAATGGAGGAGTAGGCATGACAATATGGGGTTGCAGTAGAAATGAACACACTTTTAAAATCAAAATTATGAATGAGAATTAATTTTCCCAAACCAAATTAGTACTCTATGTAAATGAAAATCACTTTTGCTTGCAAGTAGTGAAAAAATATCATGCAAAAATTGTGTCTCTAGATAATTTTATATTATAATGTTATGTTCTGGTGAGAATATCTGAAAAATCTGAAAATCGTTTAAATTAGGGTCATAACGACGTACGTCTAATAGGTAAATAACACCAAGAAAAAAATTTCATACAAATTTTAGCAATTTAAAACTGCTTTAAGGGCGACTGATAGAGAATAGCTGGTCTCATACAAACTAATGTCGTATCCAGATGACACCATTCCACCGTCAACGCGAAAAGCAGACATACGCAAGGCGTGAGTACTTTCACTCGCATCGGTTTCTGTTCTGCTTTCGCATGGAACAGTCATGAAAAATTGTTTGCGTATGAATGCGTCCGAGCGAAGTAATATTCGCACCCATTTACGCATTCGGCTTGGTGTTCCCGTGATGTAATCCAATAGCATCAGTTTGGCTTGGTGTTCCCGTGATGTAATCCAATAGCATCAGTTTGGCTTGGTGTTCCCGTGATGTAATCCAATAGCATTTGGATCCAAAAATGGTCCAGTCGGTAATTTTTCCGATCATAGAGAACAAACTCATTGCACCACTGATACGCTCAAAATATTTCAAAAATCCAAATATTTGTCGAGTTGTTATCCAATCAATTTTAGATCGGAACCAATGACGGAGAGGTCGAGAGAGAACGCGGTTTTGGTCATAGAATACGTCAACGGAGATCGCTTCATAAGTTTTCCAACCAGTGCTTTAAACAATCTTTGGTTTTTAAATTACAACATACGAATCAACAAATTAGAAGAATAAAAAAATTGATTGTTCTATTGTACATACCTTTCAATTCATCGACAACAGACATGCTTCTGATACTGGAAATACGTTGTCTAGCAATGGCTAGACAACGTATTTCCAGTATCAGAATTCTTTTGTTTTGAGCCTGTTTGTTGTGAAGGAACGTCATTTCGAATGGCTGAATTTTGTGCGATATCGTCTAAAGATTTCTGGATGCAATCACCTGAAAATATACATGAGGGTAAAAAAGTATTTAATGAAAGTCATAGCCGGAAAATTACTTCATTTAATTAAAAAAAGTTAAGATAATTTAATCACAGTTGTTATCAATAACCTATTACAATGCAAATTGATTGGACAAAACACTTCAGTTTGTTTGTACTCATACATTTAGTTTACACACCGTCGGTTTCGTACAGAATCATACACGTTTTGTTTTACTTCTACAACTTTTTCGGACACGTTGCAGAGTTATGCTCACACAAACTGCGTCGTCAATCTAAGGACACACGGGAACTTCCGATCGGACACAATTTTTTCTTCACGCGAATTCTCGGGAAACAAAAACACACTCTAGGTATAGTCTTTTTCTCTACACAAGCCAAAGGATAACTTCAAAAACACACAGCCCTCGGTTGAGTGCAATTTACGGCTGGAATTTTGCAATCGGCTGACTGCACACAAAAATTTTGAAGGTAGCAACGGAAGCGGGATCGGTTGAGCCAACACGATGTAATCACCTAAGACAAGACGTGACAACTGGCTTCTTACTCTTCTTTCTGCATTTTCTTCGACCAAGTGCTAGATAACAGGGAAGCGAGATGTGAAGGTTGCCAAATGTTATAAAATTTCGGAAGATTATTTTCCCATGAAAAACATGTGTTCTTCGTATCATGTATTTTCTGAGTTGCATAATTTTTTTTGTATTAATCTTCCGACCGAATATCACATATTTTAAACAATAAGTATTTTCCTGTTATTTTGGTATCCAAAAAATAAAATGTGAAGAGATAAAGAAAACTAGAAAACGTAGATTTGATAGTAGGTGTATGATATGTTGACATATATGAATTAAATTCAAAGTTCATTTTATTTATCAAGAGATTACGGGCCTTACCGTTTACACTTCAAGATGAAAACGGAATGGACGACACGCCATGAAATTTCGTTTTACGAGTTAGAGAAAATGATGGGTTTTCAGGTAGAATGAACACTCTTCAAATAGAAATTATGAATGAAAATTAACTTCTCCGTATCATATTAGTGTTGATTGTGAATGGAAAACTTTGCTTTCTTCATTTGGTAAAATAATCTCGTACAAAAATTGTATCTGAAGATAATTTTATATTATAATGAGTAGTTTTAGTGAGAATATCGCAAAGTGTATAGAAAACAGGTCAAGTTAGGGTAAGAAAGACGTTCTTCAAGTAAATAAATAACGCCAAGTAAAAATTTTCATTCAGGTTTTAACAATTTAAAAGTGCCTTCGGGCCGAGTAGTAAGACTTGTTAAAAGCTTATTTCGTTTCCAGATATCGATACCGTATCTCTGTCATCGCGGATAAACTTCAATTCGTTTTTACCGTGGAGTGTATACGGAAATAAGGCCTTATAATTTAACTTTGATATCGTTCAAATACTAACAGTACTGAAATATTGATAAAATCATACATTCCCAAATAATAACATAGCGTTTATTCAGGTTTTTTTTTCTGTAGGTATGTATGGTTTATTCAAGTTCCAATATGATTTTAAATACTTTTCTGCTGCGTTGGTTGTTATTTGTTATTAGATTATAATTATATTGCTAACTGCTTTACGGTTGGAAAATAATTGAATGCTCTTCTCTGTTAGGTCGCTGCTATTATGCTATGCTAGATGGCAAAATAATCCCGAAAAGATGTAGGGTGGAAATTCCGATGCAATGTTTCCTTCTCTTCGGGAACACCGGACGTAATAGAAACGAAAATATACAAAAAAAATCCATTATAGAAATTATCGCTAAATTGAAATGTGAATGCAACAATTATTCAATTTTGAATATATTTGGCAACATATTTATCTTTGTTAATTATTTTACTCATTAGCCAATCAGAAGGCGAGTTGCAAGTGGTCCGAGTTTGACAGAAGTGGTGGTCCGGAATCGGCCCCCTATTTTCATGTCTCGTCTCAGGCTTCGTTTATTGCGATAGTTGCACCGTATTCGTTCGATTAATAATTGATTTCTGTATCGGGGATCACTAGTCACCAATATCTACACAGTAGAATATAAATTGAAGCATTGTTTGTTTACAATGACATAAAGCTGCAAGGTCATCACCTGGTCTTATAGAAGGAGGAAGGAGAATAGAAGGAGTTACAGAGTATTGCTGTACGAATTTTCAAACGCGTTCTTCTCAAAACCATGTTTTTCAATTGGTGGTATCAATATATCAGGATCTACTCGACCGATTTGGCTGATATTTTTTATCAGCATTTAAAAATTAATTATCTAAAGCGTTACATGCCGTTTTGACGTAGAACTACGTCTTTCATTAAGGGTGCCAAATCAGAAAACAAGTCACGTTTTTATGAAATAAAGTTAATGTTAATAACTATTTTTGCCGCGAACAGATTTTGGCGATTTACATACTAAACGAATCGGAAATTCCCTAAGATTTGTTTAATATGCTATACATTGGAATCTCCTGGTTTGTAAATGGTTAAAATTCATGAAAACTTTAAGCGTTTTCATTTTTCCTTACATTTGTTCTGTCCATTTGCGTGCTTTCCAGAACAGAGCTGTCAATAACGAGCATTGAAGGGGAAATCGTAGGATTTAAAGTCTCCGCGAACAGAGGAAAAGAAGAAGATTGAAGGGGAACACTTGCCTAGAGTATAAACAGTGGATCTCGCTGAGGCAAACTTTTATCATTCCACTCCGGCCGTCGACAGAGACGGACGTGTTTGGAGCTCCATTCATTACCTGATTTTTAAAAAGCTATTTATTTCTCTTTTCAGATTGTCTACCTGCGATTCATCAACTACCTGTCTGCCCTTGAGGACTACAACAATGGGGAAAACCCGGTCAACCGACCCAGGCATACCACATGGCACCAACAAACGACATCGATCGGACACCGGCAAGGAGCCAATATTAGAAAGAAACCGCTATGCTTTATTGGATGGCCATACCGAGGAGGAACCAACTACCGAGAAAGTAAATGTAGAGAAAAAGGTGAAAGTACCACCTTATTTTACAACATCGAGAGATATAGGAACTTTGAGGTCTGAACTGCTGGCGCTGAAATTGCAGCCAGTTTTTAAAATATGCAGCATCGGGATTAAAATCACTAGTCCCAACCTGGAGCAATATAAAATAATTGGATCATACCTGAAATCAAAAAATCATGAGTTTTACACTCACGATACGCCGTCTGAAAAACCATTTAAGGTGGTGTTGCGAGGTCTTCCTGCTATACAATATTCAGCCGTTAGCTGTATATCGGATAGTCATGCCTAGTCAGGCATAAAACGCCAGACAATGGGTATTCCAATGTTTTGTACCTGATCCACTTCAAGAAAGGATCAGCCAACATAACTCGCATAAGAGAAATCAGTGAGATCTTCAACATCTCGGTACAATGGGACCGATACAAACCTCAACATCGGGATGTAACGCAATGTTCAAATTGCCTTGGTTTCGGACACGGAACAAGAAACTGTCACATGAAAACTCGTTGTGGCAAGTGTGCTGCTGACCACCTAACAAGCACTTGCAGCCTTCCAGAAAAAGAACCTCGCAAATGCGTTAACTGTGGCGAAAGTCACCAAGCCACCAGCCGTAGCTGCACAAAACGTGCGGATTTTAAACGTATCTGGAAGCAAGCTACTGATAAAACACAGAATAGGAAGAAGGTTCCAGAATTTACTGACAAAGAGTTCCCTTCAATGGTTTCTCGCACGATTCCTGTTCTTCCTCCTCTTCCACTTCCTACAGGTCGCCCCCAAACGGCCTCTTCTAGCGAAAAGCCAAAAAAGGAGCAACCGAGCTATAGTAAGGTTGCAGCTATTGGTTTATCACCTACACCAAAACCTTCACCTCATTCCTCTTCTACTGAGGAGCTTTATAGCATGCAAGAACTTGCAACCCTGTTCTTGAACTAGATCGACAGACTAGAAGTTGTCGCAACCAACAGGAACAAGTACAAGTTATGCTACATTTTTATTATAACCATGGATCGGTCATCTCTAAGGCTAATTAATTGGAATGCCTGCTCTCTTAAGAGTAAGCTTATCGAGTTCACTGACTTCCTGGTGACAAACAGCATCGACGTAGCTATCGTTACTGAGACGCATCTTAAACCGAATATTAATATTCGAGTCCCGAATTATCGTCTATTGAGAATGGATCGTGCTGGTTCTGGTGGAGGAGGTGTTGCCTTAGCCATCAGAAATAACATCAGATATCGACTTTTGCCGTGTCTGAAACTCAACATCATCGAAGCTATTGGGGCGGAAATCACAACATCGATTGGGTCTATTATCGTGATTGCGGTCTACTATCCCAAACAGACGTCAATCAGAGATGGCTCAGCGTTGCTTCTTAAAAACGATATCATCAAGCTAACACGAAGGCAGTCGAAATACGTCATCGGCGGGGACATTAATGCTCGACATCAGTCCTGGGGAAACCAAAGGAGGAATCAATATGGAGTGACTCTAAATGATGATCTACAGTGTGGGCGCTACAGGATTCTTAGTCCAGCGACCCCCACTCGCATTTCTCGTTCTGGAGTACATTCCATAATTGATTTCTTCATTACCAACATGGATCGCCACATCGGTGATCCTATTGCCCTTAACGAGTTGAGTTCGGATCACTTCCCAGTGATGGTTGAATTGGGAGTGAATGTCGTAGTCAGGAGGCCACAATGTAGACGGGACCATCATCGTGCGAATTGGGTGGAATTCCAGCAGCTTATTGACAACAACATTGATCTCAATCAGCCTCTTGAATCTCCCGAAGATATCGAAGCAACAGTCAGCTCTATTCAAACTGCAGTTATTCAGGCTCGCCAAAACCACATCCCAGAAACGATTCAGGTGAGTGACTCTGTTCAAATTGATTCCATTACTAAACATTTGATTAGGCTTCGGAACCTCTATCGAAGGCAGTACCAACGTACTGGTATTCGAGAGAGGAAACGACAGTATAATCAGTTAACCAAGGTTATCCAGGCCAGAATGATTGATCTCCGTAACAAAAAATTCGCAAAAGATATTAGTAAACTTCCGAATAACTCCAAGCCTTTTTGGAGGCTCGCTAAAATTCTCAAGACCAAGTCTAATCCTATTCCTCCTCTTCTTCAACCTGACAATTCAGAACGATTGATAACACCTGCCGAAAAGGCTAATGCAATTGGCAACCATTTCGCTAGTTCACACAATCTTGGCCAGAACATTACAAGTCCATTTGAAGCTTCGGCGAATGATACTGTAAGGGCTATTGACAATATCCATTCTGTACCTCAAGAGAGTGAAATCATCTCGACTGCAGAGGTTATCTCGGTTATACGCTCGTTGAAGAATATGAAGGCCCCCGGCTTCGACAGTATATTTAACATTGAGTTGAAACATCTTAGTAACAACTTATATGAAATTATGACTTCTGTCTTCAACAGATGTCTATACTACTTCCTACTACTTCCCCTCGAGTTGGAAGTTGGCAAAAGTGATCCCGATACTAAAACCCGGAAAAGATCCTTCTTCTTCAAAGAGCTATCGACCAATTAGCCTTCTCCCAGCATTTTCGAAAGTATTCGAAAAAATTATATTAACGCGCATTCTTGCTTTTGCAGATGAGCACAATATATTTTTGGATGAGCAGTTTGGATTCCGAAAAGGTCACTCTACAATTCAGACGAAACAAGTCAGTTTCAAAATCATCTGCCATGGCACTTCTTGATGTTGAAAAAGCATTTGATAATGTTTGGCATAATGGTCTCATTTACAAGCTTCAGAACTTTGGTTTTCCTACATACTTGATAAAAATTATAAAAAAATATCTTTCTGATAGAGCGTTCAATGTTTCTATAAACAATATTTCATCAGAGAAATTCATTGTGAATGCAGGTGTTCCTCAAGGATCCATCTTGGGACCAATTCTTTTCAATATCTACACTTCATGCTTGGTTTTAAAGTCTGTGTTAGGGAACATTTTTCGATGAGAACAAAAGTCCCCCTACTTTCATGTATTTGCAATGCCGATTTCCCCAAGGCTGCTTGGTGTTGATGGCTGTATTAGGGAAACCGTAAATCGGGCCAATCAGAACGATGCAGTTAGGGCGTTTAGATAACGCCTAATATTTTACAGTTATTCAATTGTTTATCTAATGAAAAACAACATTTTGTTAGTTGCGATAGATGCGTAGAAATATTCCCTATCAAGTGATGCAAACATCTCTCCTATCCAGTAAGAAATGTTCGAGCTATAAGCATTCGAAATCTTTCATTTTTTCCTGCATGTTCTGTGTTTAGGTTTTCATTTTACCCTCCATATATTCCGGTTATACGTAGTCCCACGTCAAAACGGCAAATGGTTTTAAAAGTTATAGTTTCTGCAGCAAATTATTTATTGTGCATTCGTCTACATTCGAATTAAAGGTAAAACCTTGTAAAATTATATAGATTTCAATTTATAATTTTTCTCATTGATTTTTAAAGAGGTAAGCGGCCACAGGAGGTTACTCAGCTGGAGGTGCTGGAACCGGATTTGTGCCGCTTAAAGATAATTAACTGCCACATCCGCAGCAACCGGCCTGGGAGGAACCATTCGTGCCCGAGGAATGATATTTGGTCTCACTCCGTAAGCATTGTTGATCTGCTGAACGACAATTCTGCGAGCTTTTTCCAACCGATCGGTGTTATTGTTGCGGAAACAGCCGAGTTGATATAGATAGAGCAACACTCCTACGAAAACTACCGTTAAGCATCTTGCCGGAGACGAGTATAGATATACAGGTCGGACTCGATTATATGTGATTCGATTATATACAATTTTGGACTCGATTATATACAGCTTGGAAAAAAAAAATTTTCTAGCTTATTTCAAGAATGAAAGGAGAGCCTTTCAGCGTTAAGGTGATGTTTAAGTGGCTATTACATATGCAGTGGGGTAAAAATCGGGATTTTTTAAGATATTGCTTGAATTTTCACCAGGAATTGTTTAGATCGATATTGCAGCCAAATAATGAAAGATTCCAAATAATGAAAGAAAGTTGGGCGTCAAAGAACGAATTGTAGAGCGGTTAAAGAACTTCAATTTAATTGTTGCAAAACAATGTAGTTCAATTTAAAATTTTAGGATAAAATTAATAATAACACATTAAAAATTATTAACTTTGAAGTTTTTCACTTCCAAAATGTTATTAACATCCACTAATTGAGTTGTTCCACTACTAATCCTGTACTAATTTTTCTCATCTTGCAAATGAAATCATCAAAATTGTCTTCCTTAGCGTACTTTTTAATGTAGAGCCAGTTTGAAGCAACAGAGTCCGAAACAAAAAAAAACTATCTCTTCTCTGTTCTATAAACAAAATGTGGTAATATCTAATCGTTACTGAAAATAATCTGCCAGTTCCTCTGGGAATTTAAAATAACATTCAAGTGAAAGAGTTTATTTTAATGTTTTCTATCCATGTAACACTGTGACCAAATACATTTGGTTTTGTGATTTTTCAATCAATCGCAATTAACAGAATAGCTTCTGAAGATTATTCTTCCCTATCAGTAGAATATTTCCGTATCCAATATTGGATGCATAAAACCTTGTGTATCCAACGTAACACTCTCGTTTTCGAAGTCCCCCAAATATTCATTCATTCAGAATGAATTCAGATTCAAATTCAAACAAATGATCTCTAAATCAACGATAATCCTACGTCACCCTTGCGGTTATACCATAGATATAACCCACTTCCTGTTTTTCTTGTTGCTGATGCAGTGACGCTAACTGAAACTAGCACAATGTCGCTAGTACTAGCACAATGTCGCATAGACAAGAATTTTTACATTTTCCGGATTTTTTGCAAAAAGGGACTGCATAATAATTATGAAGAGGGTTGGCGATACAACCGAGCCTTGGGGAATTCCCCTTTCTTGGATTTTCAATGAAGATTTTGTGTTGTTGACTATGGCTCTGAGTTCTATTTTCTAGGAAACTTTTCACATAGAAACCTAGTCTTCCACGGATCACCCAGTCGAAGAGACTCTTCAATACTGGATATCTCCATGCTGATCAAATGCTTTACTTAGATAAAGTGATGCCACATCTGCGTGGTGATCTTTCTCAATAACGTCATGTACAATAGCCTGTAGATCTTCGAGGTGATCTTCTGTGCATTTTCCCGCACGAAAAGCGAACTGTCTTGGATCGAGCAGCTTATTAGACTCTAAAAAGGTCTTTAGGCGTCGATTTACTATCCTTTCTAGAACTTTTCCAACACAACTCAAAAGAGTCGAAAATTGTATAGAAGATGTTGGTTTTGACTACGTCTTTCATTTCTGTACCGGGGTGTTAGTTCAAAGTTTCTAAAACGAGAGTGACGCTGGACTGCAAGGTTTTGAACGTTAATACCTCTTTACCGGCTGGATGGAGTGGTATAATAATCACTTCATCCAAGAGATAAAATGTCAACGAATTATATGATTGTCACTTATCGGTTCAAAAGCTTAAAAATTGCTTTGAAAGCAAGCTATTGAAATCATAACAATCTTGCTCATTGATGATGATTGGTGATCGCAATGTGTTCCCGAACACGGTCACAAAATATAGGCACATGAAGAAACCGTGATTTGTTTTGCTCGCTTGCATGAGCTTCGTATTACGGAATGGAGGAGTAGGCATGACAATATGGGGTTGCAGTAGAAATGAACACACTTTTAAAATCAAAATTATGAATGAGAATTAATTTTCCCAAACCAAATTAGTACTCTATGTAAATGAAAATCACTTTTGCTTGCAAGTAGTGAAAAAATATCATGCAAAAATTGTGTCTCTAGATAATTTTATATTATAATGTTATGTTCTGGTGAGAATATCTGAAAAATCTGAAAATCTTTTAAATTAGGGTCATAACGACGTACGTCTAATAGGTAAATAACACCAAGAAAAAAATTCCATACAAATTTTAGCAATTTAAAACTGCTTTAAGGGCGACTGATAGAGAATAGCTGGTCTCATACAAACTAATGTCGTATCCAGATGACACCATTCCACCGTCAACGCGAAAAGCAGACATACGCAAGGCGTGAGTACTTTCACTCGCATCGGTTTCTGTTCTGCTTTCGCATGGAACAGTCATGAAAAATTGTTTGCGTATGAATGCGTCCGAGCGAAGTAATATTCGCACCCATTTACGCATTCGGCTTGGTGTTCCCGTGATGTAATCCAATAGCATCAGTTTGACTTGGTGTTCCCGTGATGTAATCCAATAGCATCAGTTTGGCTTGGTGTTCCCGTGATGTAATCCAATAGCATTTGGATCCAAAAATGGTCCAGTCGGTAATTTTTCCGATCATAGAGAACAAACTCATTGCACCCCTGATACGCTCAAAATATTTCAAAAATCCAAATATTTGTCGAGTTGTTATCCAATCAATTTTAGATCGGAACCAATGACGGAGAGGTCGAGAGAGAACGCGGTTTTGGTCATAGAATACGTCAACGGCGATCGCTTCATAAGTTTTCCAACCAGTGCTTTAAACAATCTTTGGTTTTTAAATTACAACATACGAATCAACAAATTAGAAGAATAAAAAAATTGATTGTTCTATTGTACATACCTTTCAATTCATCGACAACAGAAATGCTTTCATTGCTAGACAACGTATTTCCAGTATCAGAATTCTTTTGTTTTGAGCATGTTTGTTGTGAAGGAACGTCATTTCGAATGGCTGAATTTTGTGCGATATCATCTAAAGATTTCTGGATGCAATCACCTGAAAATATACATGAGGGTAAAAAAGTATTTAATGAACATAGCCGGAAAATTACTTCATTTAATTAAAAAAAGTTAAGATAATTTAATCACAGTTGTTATCAATAACCTATTACAATGCAAATTGATTGGACAAAACACTTCAGTTTGTTTGTACTCATACATTTAGTTTACACACCGTCGGTTTCGTACAGAATCATACACGTTTTGTTTTACTTCTACAACTTTTTCGGACACGTTGCAGAGTTATGCTCACACAAACTGCGTCGTCAATCTAAGAACACACGGGAACTTCCGATCGGACACAATTTTTTCTTCACGCGAATTCTCGGGAAACAAAAACACACTTTTAGGTATAGTCTTTTTCTCTACACAAGCCAAAGGATAACTTCAAAAACACACAGCCCTCGGTTGAGTGCAATTTACGGCTGGAATTTTGCAATCGGCTGACTGCACACAAAAATTTTGAAGGTAGCACGGAAGCGGGATCGGTTGAGCCAACACGATGTAATCACCTAAGACAAGACGTGACAACTGGCTTCTTACTCTTCTTTCTGCATTTTCTTCGACCAAGTGCTAGATAACAGGGAAGCGAGATGTGAAGGTTGCCAAATGTTATAAAATTTCGGAAGATTATTTTCCCATGAAAAACATGTGTTCTTCGTATCATGTATTTTCTGAGTTGCATAATTTTTTTTTGTATTAATCTTCCGACCGAATATCACATATTTTAAACAATAAGTATTTTCCTGTTATTTTGGTATCCAAAAAATAAAATGTGAAGAGATAAAGAAAACTAGAAAACGTAGATTTGATAGTAGGTGTATGATATGTTGACATATATGAATTAAATTCAAAGTTCATTTTATTTATCAAGAGATTACGGGCCTTACCGTTTACACTTCAAGATGAAAACGGAATGGACGACACGCCATGAAATTTCGTTTTACGAGTTAGAGAAAATGATGGGTTTTCAGGTAGAATGAACACTCTTCAAATAGAAATTATGAATGAAAATTAACTTCTCCGTATCATATTAGTGTTGATTGTGAATGGAAAACTTTGCTTTCTTCATTTGGTAAAATAATCTCGTACAAAAATTGTGTCTGAAGATAATTTTATATTATAATGAGTAGTTTTAGTGAGAATATCGCAAAGTGTATAGAAAACAGGTCAAGTTAGGGTAAGAAAGACGTTCTTCAAGTAAATAAATAACGCCAAGTAAAAATTTTCATTCAGGTTTTAACAATTTAAAAGTGCCTTCGGGCCGAGTAGTAAGACTTGTTAAAAGCTTATTTCGTTTCCAGATATCGATACCGTATCTCTGTCATCGCGGATAAACTTCAATTCGTTTTTACCGTGGAGTGTATACGGAAATAAGGCCTTATAATTTAACTTTGATATCGTTCAAATACTAACAGTACTGAAATATTGATAAAATCATACATTCCCAAATAATAACATAGCGTTTATTCAGGTTTTTTTTTTCTGTAGGTATGTATGGTTTATTCAAGTTCCAATATGGTTTTAAATACTTTTCTGCTGCGTTGGTTGTTATTTGTTATTAGATTATAATTATATTGCTAACTGCTTTACGGTTGGAAAATAATTGAATGCTCTTCTCTGTTAGGTCGCTGCTATTATGCTATGCTAGATGGCAAAATAATCCCGAAAAGATGTAGGGTGGAAATTCCGATGCAATGTTTCCTTCTCTTCGGGAACACCGGACGTAATAGAAACGAAAATATACAAAAAAAATCCATTATAGAAATTATCGCTAAATTGAAATGTGAATGCAACAATTATTCAATTTTGAATATATTTGGCAACATATTTATCTTTGTTAATTTTGTTTGCAAGTGGTCCGAGTTTGACAGAAGTGGTGGTCCGGAATCGGCCCCCTATTGTCATGTCTCGTCTCAGGCTTCGTTTATTGCGATAGTTGCACCGTATTCGTTCGATTAATAATTGATTTCTGTATCGGGGATCACTAGTCACCAATATATACACAGTAGAATATAAATTGAAGCATTGTTTGTTTACAATGACATAAAGCTGCAAGGTCATCACCTGGTCTTATAGGAGGAGGAAGGAGAATAGAAGGAGTTACAGAGTATTGCTGTACGAATTTTCAAACGCGTTTTTCTCAAAACCATGTTTTTCAATTGGTGGTATCAATATATCAGGATCTACTCGACCGATTTGGCTGATATTTTTTATCAGCATTTAAAAATTAATTATCTAAAGCGTTACATGCCGTTTTGACGTAGAACTACGTCTTTCATTAAGGGTGCCAAATCAGAAAACAGGTCACGTTTTTATGAAATAAAGTTAATGTTAATAACTATTTTTGCCGCGAACAGATTTTGGCGATTTACATACTAAACGAATCGGAAATTCCCTAAGATTTGTTTAATATGCTATACATTGGAATCTCCTGGTTCGTAAATGGTTAAAATTCATGAAAACTTTAAGCGTTTTCATTTTTCCTTACATTTGTTCTGTCCATTTGCGTGCTTTCCAGAACAGAGCTGTCAATAACGAGCATTGAAGGGGAAATCGTAGGATTTAAAGTCTCCGCGAACAGAGGAAAAGAAGAAGATTGAAGGGGAACACTTGCCTAGAGTATAAACAGTGGATCTCGCTGAGGCAAACTTTTATCATTCCACTCCGACCGTCGACAGAGACGGACGTGTTTGGAGCTCCATTCATTACCTGATTTTTAAAAAGCTATTTATTTCTCTTTTCAGATTGTCTACCTGCGATTCATCAACTACCTGTCTGCCCTTGAGGACTACAACAATGGGGAAAACCCGGTCAACCGACCCAGGCATACCACATGGCACCAACAAACGACATCGATCGGACACCGGCAAGGAGCCAATATTAGAAAGAAACCGCTATGCTTTATTGGATGGCCATACCGAGGAGGAACCAACTACCGAGAAAGTAAATGTAGAGAAAAAGGTGAAAGTACCACCTTATTTTACAACATCGAGAGATATAGGAACTTTGAGGTCTGAACTGCTGGCGCTGAAATTGCAGCCAGTTTTTAAAATATGCAGCATCGGGATTAAAATCACTAGTCCCAACCTGGAGCAATATAAAATAATTGGATCATACCTGAAATCAAAAAATCATGAGTTTTACACTCACGATACGCCGTCTGAAAAACCATTTAAGGTGGTGTTGCGAGGTCTTCCTGCTATTGAGTTGGAGGATATTAAAAAAGATCTGGAACAATCATACAATATTCAGCCGTTAGCTGTATATCGGATGACTAGGCATAAAACGCCAGACAATGGGTATTCCAATGTTTTGTACCTGATCCACTTCAAGAAAGGATCAGCCAACATAACTCGCATAAGAGAAATCAGTGAGATCTTCAACATCTCGGTACAATGGGACCGATACAAACCTCAACATCGGGATGTAACGCAATGTTCAAATTGCCTTGGTTTCGGACACGGAACAAGAAACTGTCACATGAAAACTCGTTGTGGCAAGTGTGCTGCTGACCACCTAACAAGCACTTGCAGCCTTCCAGAAAAAGAACCTCGCTAATGCGTTAACTGTGGCGAAAGTCACCAAGCCACCAGCCGTAGCTGCACAAAACGTGCGGATTTTAAACGTATCTGGAAGCAAGCTACTGATAAAACACAGAATAGGAAGAAGGTTCCAGAATTTACTGACAAAGAGTTCCCTCCAATGGTTTCTCGCACGATTCCTGTTCTTCCTCCTCTTCCACTTCCTACAGGTCGCCCCCAAACGGCCTCTTCTAGCGAAAAGCCAAAAAAGGAGCAACCGAGCTATAGTAAGGTTGCAGCTATTGGTTTATCACCTACACCAAAACCTTCACCTCATTCCTCTTCTACTGAGGAGCTTTATAGCATGCAAGAACTTGCAACCCTGTTCTTGAACTAGATCGACAGACTAGAAGTTGTCGCAACCAACAGGAACAAGTACAAGTTATGCTACATTTTTATTATAACCATGGATCGGTCATCTCTAAGGCTAATTAATTGGAATGCCTGCTCTCTTAAGAGTAAGCTTATCGAGTTCACTGACTTCCTGGTGACAAACAGCATCGACGTAGCTATCGTTACTGAGACGCATCTTAAACCGAATATTAATATTCGAGTCCCGAATTATCGTCTATTGAGAATGGATCGTGCTGGTTCTGGTGGAGGAGGTGTTGCCTTAGCCATCAGAAATAACATCAGATATCGACTTTTGCCGTGTCTGAAACTCAACATCATCGAAGCTATTGGGGCGGAAATCACAACATCGATTGGGTCTATTATCGTGATTGCGGTCTACTATCCCAAACAGACGTCAATCAGAGATGGCTCAGCGTTGCTTCTTAAAAACGATATCATCAAGCTAACACGAAGGCAGTCGAAATACGTCATCGGCGGGGACATTAATGCTCGACATCAGTCCTGGGGAAACCAAAGGAGGAATCAATATGGAGTGACTCTAAATGATGATCTACAGTGTGGGCGCTACAGGATTCTTAGTCCAGCGACCCCTACATTTCTCGTTCTGGAGTACATTCCATAATTGATTTCTTCATTACCAACATGGATCGCCACATCGGTGATCCTATTGCCCTTAACGAGTTGAGTTCGGATCACTTCCCAGTGATGGTTGAATTGGGAGTGAATGTCGTAGTCAGGAGGCCACAATGTAGACGGGACCATCATCGTGCGAATTGGGTGGAATTCCAGCAGCTTATTGACAACAACATTGATCTCAATCAACCTCTTGAATCTCCCGAAGATATCGAAGCAACAGTCAGCTCTATTCAAACTGCAGTTATTCAGGCTCGCCAAAACCACATCCCAGAAACGATTCAGGTGAGTGACTCTGTTCAAATTGATTCCATTACTAAACATTTGATTAGGCTTCGGAACCTCTATCGAAGGCAGTACCAACGTACTGGTATTCGAGAGAGGAAACGACAGTATAATCAGTTAACCAAGGTTATCCAGGCCAGAATGATTGATCTCCGTAACAAAAAATTCGCAAAATATATTAGTAAACTTCCGAATAACTCAAGCCTTTTTGGAGGCTCGCTAAAATTCTCAAGACCAAGTCTAATCCTATTCCTCCTCTTCTTCAACCTGACAATTCAGAACGATTGATAACACCTGCCGAAAAGGCTAATGCAATTGGCAACCATTTCGCTAGTTCACACAATCTTGGCCAGAACATTACAAGTCCATTTGAAGCTTCGGCGAATGATACTGTAAGGGCTATTGACAATATCCATTCTGTACCTCAAGAGAGTGAAATCATCTCGACTGCAGAGGTTATCTCGGTTATACGCTCGTTGAAGAATATGAAGGCCCCCGGCTTCGACAGTATATTTAACATTGAGTTGAAACATCTTGGTAACAACTTATATGAAATTATGACTTCTGTCTTCAACAGATGTCTATCACTTGGCTACTTCCCCTCGAGTTGGAAGTTGGCAAAAGTGATCCCGATACTAAAACCCGGAAAAGATCCTTCTTCTTCAAAGAGCTATCGACCAATTAGCCTTCTCCCAGCATTTTCGAAAGTATTCGAAAAAATTATATTAACGCGCATTCTTGCTTTTGCAGATGAGCACAATATATTTTTGGATGAGCAGTTTGGATTCCGAAAAGGTCACTCTACAATTCACCAGCTTCGTAGAGTATACAATATAATCAGACGAAACAAGTCAGTTTCAAACTCATCTGCCATGGCACTTCTTGATGTTGAAAAAGCATTTGATAATGTTTGGCATAATGGTCTCATTTACAAGCTTCAGAACTTTGGTTTTCCTACATACTTGATAAAAATTATAAAAAATTATATTTCTGATAGAGCGTTCAATGTTTCTATAAACAATATTTCATCAGAGAAATTCATTGTGAATGCAGGTGTTCCTCAAGGATCCATCTTGGGACCAATTCTTTTCAATATCTACACTTCATGCTTGGTTTTAAAGTCTGTGTTAGGGAACATTTTTCGATGAGAACAAAAGTCCCCCTACTTTCATGTATTTGCAATGCCGATTTCCCCAAGGCTGCTTGGTTTTGATGGCTGTGTTAGGGAAACCGTAAATCGGGCCAATCAGAACGATGCAGTTAGGGCGTTTAGATAACGCCTAATATTTTACAGTTATTCAATTGTTTATCTAATGAAAAACAACATTTTGTTAGTTGCGATAGATGCGTAGAAATATTCCCTATCAAGTGATGCAAACATCTCTCCTATCCAGTAAGAAATGTTCGAGCTATAAGCATTCGAAATCTTTCATTTTTTCCTGCATGTTCTGTGTTTAGGTTTTCATTTTACCCTCCATATATTCCGGTTATACGTAGTCCCACGTCAAAACGGCAAATGGTTTTAAAAGTTATAGTTTCTGCAGCAAATTATTTATTGTGCATTCGTCTACATTTGAATTAAAGGTAAAACCTTGTAAAATTATATAGATTTCAATTTATAATTTTTCTCATTGATTTTTAAAGAGGTAAGCGGCCACAGGAGGTTACTCAGCTGGAGGTGCTGGAACCGGGTTTTGTGCCGCTTAAAGATAATTAACTGCCACATCCGCAGTAACCGGCCTGGGAGGAACCATTCGTGCCCGAGGAATGATATTTGGTCTCACTCCGTAAGCATTGTTGATCTGCTGAACGACAATTCTGCGAGCTTTTTCCAACCGATCGGTGTTATTGTTGCGGAAACAGCCGAGTTGATATAGATAGAGCAACACTCCTACGAAAACTACCGTTAAGCATCTTGCCGGAGACGAGTATAGATATACAGGTCGGACTCGATTATATGTGATTCGATTATATACAATTTTGGACTCGATTATATACAGCTTGGAAAAAAAAAAATTTTCTAGCTTATTTCAAGAAGGAAAGGAGAGCCTTTCAGCGTTAAGGTGATGTTTAAGTGGCTATTACATGTGCAGTGGGGTAAAAATCGGGATTTTTTAAGATATTGCTTGAATTTTCACCAGGAATTGTTTAGATCGATATTGCAGCCAAATAATGAAAGATAGAAGTTGGGCGTCAAAGAACGAATTGTAGAGCGGTTAAAGAACTTCAATTTAATTGTTGCAAAACAATGTAGTTCAATTTAAAATTTTAGGATAAAATTAATAATAACACATTAAAAATTATTAACTTTGAAGTTTTTCACTTCCAAAATGTTATTAACATCCACTAATTGAGTTGTTCCACTACTAATCCTGTACTAATTTTTCTCATCTTGCAAATGAAATCATCAAAATTGTCTTCCTTAGCGTACTTTTTAATGTAGAGCCAGTTTGAAGCAACAGAGTCCGAAACAAAAAAAAAACTATCTCTTCTCTGTTCTATAAAAAAAATGTGGTAATATCTAATCGTTACTGAAAATAATCTGCCAGTTCCTCTGGGAATTTAAAATTACATTCAAGTGTTTTCTATCCATGTAACACTGTGACCAAATACATTTGGTTTTGTGATTTTTCAATCAATCGCAATTAACAGAATAGCTTCTGAAGATTATTCTTCCCTATCAGTAGAATATTTCCGTATCCAATATTGGATGCATAAAACCTTGTGCATCCAACGTAACACTCTCGTTTTCGAAGTCCCCCAAATATTCATTCATTCAGAATGAATTCAGATTCAAATTCAAACAAATGATCTCTAAATCAACGATAGTCCTACGTCACCCTTGCGGTTATACCATAGATATAACCCACTTCCTGTTTTTCTTGTTGCTGATGCAGTGACGCTAACTGAAACTAGCACAATGTCGCTAGTACTAGCACAATGTCGCATAGACAAGAATTTTTACATTTTCCGGATTTTTTGCAAAAAGGGACTGCATAATAATTATGAAGAGGGTTGGCGATACAACCGAGCCTTGGGGAATTCCCCTTTCTTGGATTTTCAATGAAGATTTTGTGTTGTTGACTATGGCTCTGAGTTCTATTTTCTAGGAAACTTTTCACATAGAAACCTAGTCTTCCACGGATCACCCAGTCGAAGAGACTCTTCAATACTGGATATCTCCATGCTGATCAAATGCTTTATTTAGATAAAGTGATGCCACATCTGCGTGGTGATCTTTCTCAATAACGTCATGTACAATAGCCTGTAGATCTTCGAGGTGATCTTCTGTGCATTTTCCCGCACGAAAAGCGAACTGTCTTGGATCGAGCAGCTTATTAGACTCTAAAAAGGTCTTTAGGCGTCGATTTACTATCCTTTCTAGAACTTTTCCAACACAACTCAAAAGAGTCGAAAATTGTATAGAAGATGTTGGTTTTGACTACGTCTTTCATTTCTGTACCGGGGTGTTAGTTCAAAGTTTCTAAAACGAGAGAGTGACGCTGGACTGCAAGGTTTTGAACGTTAATACCTCTTTACCGGCTGGATGGAGTGGTATAATAATCACTTCATCCAAGAGATAAAATGTCAACGAATTATATGATTGTCACTTATCGGTTCAAAAGCTTAAAAATTGCTTTGAAAGCAAGCTATTGAAATCATAACAATCTTGCTCATTGATGATGATTGGTGATCGCAATGTGTTCCCGAACACGGTCACAAAATATAGGCACATGAAAAACCGTGATTTGTTTTGCTCGCTTGCATGAGCTTCGTATTACGGAATGGAGGAGTAGGCATGACAATATGGGGTTGCAGTAGAAATGAACACACTTTTAAAATCAAAATTATGAATGAGAATTAATTTTCCCAAACCAAATTAGTACTCTATGTAAATGAAAATCACTTTTGCTTGCAAGTAGTGAAAAAATATCATGCAAAAATTGTGTCTCTAGATAATTTTATATTATAATGTTATGTTCTGGTGAGAATATCTGAAAAATCTGAAAATCTTTTAAATTAGGGTCATAACGACGTACGTCTAATAGGTAAATAACACCAAGAAAAAAATTTCATACAAATTTTAGCAATTTGAAACTGCTTTAAGGGCGACTGATAGAGAATAGCTGGTCTCATACAAACTAATGTCGTATCCAGATGACACCATTCCACCGTCAACGCGAAAAGCAGACATACGCAAGGCGTGAGTACTTTCACTCGCATCGGTTTCTGTTCTGCTTTCGCATGGAACAGTCATGAAAAATTGTTTGCGTATGAATGCGTCCGAGCGAAGTAATATTCGCACCCATTTACGCATTCGGCTTGGTGTTCCCGTGATGTAATCCAATAGCATCAGTTTGACTTGGTGTTCCCGTGATGTAATCCAATAGCATCAGTTTGGCTTGGTGTTCCCGTGATGTAATCCAATAGCATTTGGATCCAAAAATGGTCCAGTCGGTAATTTTTCCGATCATAGAGAACAAACTCATTGCACCCCTGATACGCTCAAAATATTTCAAAAATCCAAATATTTGTCGAGTTGTTATCCAATCAATTTTAGATCGGAACCAATGACGGAGAGGTCGAGAGAGAACGCGGTTTTGGTCATAGAATACGTCAACGGCGATCGCTTCATAAGTTTTCCAACCAGTGCTTTAAACAATCTTTGGTTTTTAAATTACAACATACGAATCAACAAATTAGAAGAATAAAAAAATTGATTGTTCTATTGTACATACCTTTCAATTCATCGACAACAGACATGCTTTCATTGCTAGACAACGTATTTCCAGTATCAGAATTCTTTTGTTTTGAGCCTGTTTGTTGTGAAGGAACGTCATTTCGAATGGCTGAATTTTGTGCGATATCATCTAAAGATTTCTGGATGCAATCACCTGAAAATATACATGAGGGTAAAAAAGTATTTAATGAAAGTCATAGCCGGAAAATTACTTCATATAATTAAAAAAAGTTAAGATAATTTAATCACAGTTGTTATCAATAACCTATTACAATGCAAATTGATTGGACAAAACACTTCAGTTTGTTTGTACTCATACATTTAGTTTACACACCGTCGGTTTCGTACAGAATCATACACGTTTTGTTTTACTTCTACAACTTTTTCGGACACGTTGCAGAGTTATGCTCACACAAACTGCGTCGTCAATCTAAGAACACACGGGAACTTCCGATCGGACACAATTTTTTCTTCACGCGAATTCTCGGGAAACAAAAACACACTTTTAGGTATAGTCTTTTTCTCTACACAAGCCAAAGGATAACTGCAAAAACACACAGCCCTCGGTTGAGTGCAATTTACGGCTGGAATTTTGCAATCGGCTGACTGCACACAAAAATTTTGAAGGTAGCACGGAAGCGGGATCGGTTGAGCCAACACGATGTAATCACCTAAGACAAGACGTGACAACTGGCTTCTTACTCTTCTTTCTGCATTTTCTTCGACCAAGTGCTAGATAACAGGGAAGCGAGATGTGAAGGTTGCCAAATGTTATAAAATTTCGGAAGATTATTTTCCCATGAAAAACATGTGTTCTTCGTATCATGTATTTTCTGAGTTGCATAATTTTTTTTTGTATTAATCTTCCGACCGAATATCACATATTTTAAACAATAAGTATTTTCCTGTTATTTTGGTATCCAAAAAATAAAATGTGAAGAGATAAAGAAAACTAGAAAACGTAGATTTGATAGTAGGTGTATGATATGTTGACATATATGAATTAAATTCAAAGTTCATTTTATTTATCAAGAGATTACGGGCCTTACCGTTTACACTTCAAGATGAAAACGGAATGGACGACACGCCATGAAATTTCGTTTTACGAGTTAGAGAAAATGATGGGTTTTCAGGTAGAATGAACACTCTTCAAATAGAAATTATGAATGAAAATTAACTTCTCCGTATCATATTAGTGTTGATTGTGAATGGAAAACTTTGCTTTCTTCATTTGGTAAAATAATCTCGTACAAAAATTGTGTCTGAAGATAATTTTATATTATAATGAGTAGTTTTAGTGAGAATATCGCAAAGTGTATAGAAAACAGGTCAAGTTAGGGTAAGAAAGACGTTCTTCAAGTAAATAAATAACGCCAAGTAAAAATTTTCATTCAGGTTTTAACAATTTAAAAGTGCCTTCGGGCCGAGTAGTAAGACTTGTTAAAAGCTTATTTCGTTTCCAGATATCGATACCGTATCTCTGTCATCGCGGATAAACTTCAATTCGTTTTTACCGTGGAGTGTATACGGAAATAAGGCCTTATAATTTAACTTTGATATCGTTCAAATACTAACAGTACTGAAATATTGATAAAATCATACATTCCCAAATAATAACATAGCGTTTATTCAGGTTTTTTTTTTCTGTAGGTATGTATGGTTTATTCAAGTTCCAATATGGTTTTAAATACTTTTCTGCTGCGTTGGTTGTTATTTGTTATTAGATTATAATTATATTGCTAACTGCTTTACGGTTGGAAAATAATTGAATGCTCTTCTCTGTTAGGTCGCTGCTATTATGCTATGCTAGATGGCAAAATAATCCCGAAAAGATGTAGGGTGGAAATTTCGATGCAATGTTTCCTTCTCTTCGGGAACACCGGACGTAATAGAAACGAAAATATACAAAAAAAATCCATTATAGAAATTATCGCTAAATTGAAATGTGAATGCAACAATTATTCAATTTTGAATATATTTGGCAACATATTTATCTTTGTTAATTTTGTTTGCAAGTGGTCCGAGTTTGACAGAAGTGGTGGTCCGGAATCGGCCCCCTATTGTCATGTCTCGTCTCAGGCTTCGTTTATTGCGATAGTTGCACCGTATTCGTTCGATTAATAATTGATTTCTGTATCGGGGATCACTAGTCACCAATATATACACAGTAGAATATAAATTGAAGCATTGTTTGTTTACAATGACATAAAGCTGCAAGGTCATCACCTGGTCTTATAGGAGGAGGAAGGAGAATAGAAGGAGTTACAGAGTATTGCTGTACGAATTTTCAAACGCGTTTTTCTCAAAACCATGTTTTTCAATTGGTGGTATCAATATATCAGGATCTACTCGACCGATTTGGCTGATATTTTTTATCAGCATTTAAAAATTAATTATCTAAAGCGTTACATGCCGTTTTGACGTAGAACTACGTCTTTCATTAAGGGTGCCAAATCAGAAAACAGGTCACGTTTTTATGAAATAAAGTTAATGTTAATAACTATTTTTGCCGCGAACAGATTTTGGCGATTTACATACTAAACGAATCGGAAATTCCCTAAGATTTGTTTAATATGCTATACATTGGAATCTCCTGGTTCGTAAATGGTTAAAATTCATGAAAACTTTAAGCGTTTTCATTTTTCCTTACATTTGTTCTGTCCATTTGCGTGCTTTCCAGAACAGAGCTGTCAATAACGAGCATTGAAGGGGAAATCGTAGGAGTTAAAGTCTCCGCGAACAGAGGAAAAGAAGAAGATTGAAGGGGAACACTTGCCTAGAGTATAAACAGTGGATCTCGCTGAGGCAAACTTTTATCATTCCACTCCGACCGTCGACAGAGACGGACGTGTTTGGAGCTCCATTCATTACCTGATTTTTAAAAAGCTATTTATTTCTCTTTTCAGATTGTCTACCTGCGATTCATCAACTACCTGTCTGCCCTTGAGGACTACAACAATGGGGAAAACCCGGTCAACCGACCCAGGCATACCACATGGCACCAACAAACGACATCGATCGGACACCGGCAAGGAGCCAATATTAGAAAGAAACCGCTATGCTTTATTGGATGGCCATACCGAGGAGGAACCAACTACCGAGAAAGTAAATGTAGAGAAAAAGGTGAAAGTACCACCTTATTTTACAACATCGAGAGATATAGGAACTTTGAGGTCTGAACTGCTGGCGCTGAAATTGCAGCCAGTTTTTAAAATATGCAGCATCGGGATTAAAATCACTAGTCCCAACCTGGAGCAATATAAAATAATTGGATCATATCTGAAATCAAAAAATCATGAGTTTTACACTCACGATACGCCGTCTGAAAAACCATTTAAGGTGGTGTTGCGAGGTCTTCCTGCTATTGAGTTGGAGGATATTAAAAAAGATCTGGAACAATCATACAATATTCAGCCGTTAGCTGTATATCGGATGACTAGGCATAAAACGCCAGACAATGGGTATTCCAATGTTTTGTACCTGATCCACTTCAAGAAAGGATCAGCCAACATAACTCGCATAAGAGAAATCAGTGAGATCTTCAACATCTCGGTACAATGGGACCGATACAAACCTCAACATCGGGATGAAACGCAATGTTCAAATTGCCTTGGTTTCGGACACGGAACAAGAAACTGTCACATGAAAACTCGTTGTGGCAAGTGTGCTGCTGACCACCTAACAAGCACTTGCAGCCTTCCAGAAAAAGAACCTCGCAAATGCGTTAACTGTGGCGAAAGTCACCAAGCCACCAGCCGTAGCTGCACAAAACGTGCGGATTTTAAACGTATCTGGAAGCAAGCTACTGATAAAACACAGAATAGGAAGAAGGTTCCAGAATTTACTGACAAAGAGTTCCCTCCAATGGTTTCTCGCACGATTCCTGTTCTTCCTCCTCTTCCACTTCCTACAGGTCGCCCCCAAACGGCCTCTTCTAGCGAAAAGCCAAAAAAGGAGCAACCGAGCTATAGTAAGGTTGCAGCTATTGGTTTATCACCTACACCAAAACCTTCACCTCATTCCTCTTCTACTGAGGAGCTTTATAGCATGCAAGAACTTGCAACCCTGTTCTTGAACTAGATCGACAGACTAGAAGTTGTCGCAACCAACAGGAACAAGTACAAGTTATGCTACATTTTTATTATAACCATGGATCGGTCATCTCTAAGGCTAATTAATTGGAATGCCTGCTCTCTTAAGAGTAAGCTTATCGAGTTCACTGACTTCCTGGTGACAAACAGCATCGACGTAGCTATCGTTACTGAGACGCATCTTAAACCGAATATTAATATTCGAGTCCCGAATTATCGTCTATTGAGAATGGATCGTGCTGGTTCTGGTGGAGGAGGTGTTGCCTTAGCCATCAGAAATAACATCAGATATCGACTTTTGCCGTGTCTGAAACTCAACATCATCGAAGCTATTGGGGCGGAAATCACAACATCGATTGGGTCTATTATCGTGATTGCGGTCTACTATCCCAAACAGACGTCAATCAGAGATGGCTCAGCGTTGCTTCTTAAAAACGATATCATCAAGCTAACACGAAGGCAGTCGAAATACGTCATCGGCGGGGACATTAATGCTCGACATCAGTCCTGGGGAAACCAAAGGAGGAATCAATATGGAGTGACTCTAAATGATGATCTACAGTGTGGGCGCTACAGGATTCTTAGTCCAGCGACCCCTACTCGCATTTCTCGTTCTGGAGTACATTCCATAATTGATTTCTTCATTACCAACATGGATCGCCACATCGGTGATCCTATTGCCCTTAACGAGTTGAGATCGGATCACTTCCCAGTGATGGTTGAATTGGGAGTGAATGTCGTAGTCAGGAGGCCACAATGTAGACGGGACCATCATCGTGCGAATTGGGTGGAATTCCAGCAGCTTATTGACAACAACATTGATCTCAATCAACCTCTTGAATCTCCCGAAGATATCGAAGCAACAGTCAGCTCTATTCAAACTGCAGTTATTCAGGCTCGCCAAAACCACATCCCAGAAACGATTCAGGTGAGTGACTCTGTTCAAATTGATTCCATTACTAAACATTTGATTAGGCTTCGGAACCTCTATCGAAGGCAGTACCAACGTACTGGTATTCGAGAGAGGAAACGACAGTATAATCAGTTAACCAAGGTTATCCAGGCCAGAATGATTGATCTCCGTAACAAAAAATTCGCAAAAGATATTAGTAAACTTCCGAATAACTCCAAGCCTTTTTGGAGGCTCGCTAAAATTCTCAAGACCAAGTCTAATCCTATTCCTCCTCTTCTTCAACCTGACAATTCAGAACGATTGATAACACCTGCCGAAAAGGCTAATGCAATTGGCAACCATTTCGCTAGTTCACACAATCTTGGCCAGAACATTACAAGTCCATTTGAAGCTTCGGCGAATGATACTGTAAGGGCTATTGACAATATCCATTCTGTACCTCAAGAGAGTGAAATCATCTCGACTGCAGAGGTTATCTCGGTTATACGCTCGTTGAAGAATATGAAGGCCCCCGGCTTCGACAGTATATTTAACATTGAGTTGAAACATCTTAGTAACAACTTATATGAAATTATGACTTCTGTCTTCAACAGATGTCTATACTACTTCCTACTACTTCCCCTCGAGTTGGAAGTTGGCAAAAGTGATCCCGATACTAAAACCCGGAAAAGATCCTTCTTCTTCAAAGAGCTATCGACCAATTAGCCTTCTCCCAGCATTTTCGAAAGTATTCGAAAAAATTATATTAACGCGCATTCTTGCTTTTGCAGATGAGCACAATATATTTTTGGATGAGCAGTTTGGATTCCGAAAAGGTCACTCTACAATTCAGACGAAACAAGTCAGTTTCAAAATCATCTGCCATGGCACTTCTTGATGTTGAAAAAGCATTTGATAATGTTTGGCATAATGGTCTCATTTACAAGCTTCAGAACTTTGGTTTTCCTACATACTTGATAAAAATTATAAAAAAATATCTTTCTGATAGAGCGTTCAATGTTTCTATAAACAATATTTCATCAGAGAAATTCATTGTGAATGCAGGTGTTCCTCAAGGATCCATCTTGGGACCAATTCTTTTCAATATCTACACTTCATGCTTGGTTTTAAAGTCTGTGTTAGGGAACATTTTTCGATGAGAACAAAAGTCCCCCTACTTTCATGTATTTGCAATGCCGATTTCCCCAAGGCTGCTTGGTGTTGATGGCTGTATTAGGGAAACCGTAAATCGGGCCAATCAGAACGATGCAGTTAGGGCGTTTAGATAACGCCTAATATTTTACAGTTATTCAATTGTTTATCTAATGAAAAACAACATTTTGTTAGTTGCGATAGATGCGTAGAAATATTCCCTATCAAGTGATGCAAACATCTCTCCTATCCAGTAAGAAATGTTCGAGCTATAAGCATTCGAAATCTTTCATTTTTTCCTGCATGTTCTGTGTTTAGGTTTTCATTTTACCCTCCATATATTCCGGTTATACGTAGTCCCACGTCAAAACGGCAAATGGTTTTAAAAGTTATAGTTTCTGCAGCAAATTATTTATTGTGCATTCGTCTACATTCGAATTAAAGGTAAAACCTTGTAAAATTATATAGATTTCAATTTATAATTTTTCTCATTGATTTTTAAAGAGGTAAGCGGCCACAGGAGGTTACTCAGCTGGAGGTGCTGGAACCGGGTTTTGTGCCGCTTAAAGATAATTAACTGCCACATCCGCAGCAACCGGCCTGGGAGGAACCATTCGTGCCCGAGGAATGATATTTGGTCTCACTCCGTAAGCATTGTTGATCTGCTGAACGACAATTCTGCGAGCTTTTTCCAACCGATCGGTGTTATTGTTGCGGAAACAGCCGAGTTGATATAGATAGAGCAACACTCCTACGAAAACTACCGTTAAGCATCTTGCCGGAGACGAGTATAGATATACAGGTCGGACTCGATTATATGTGATTCGATTATATACAATTTTGGACTCGATTATATACAGCTTGGAAAAAAAAAATTTTCTAGCTTATTTCAAGAATGAAAGGAGAGCCTTTCAGCGTTAAGGTGATGTTTAAGTGGCTATTACATATGCAGTGGGGTAAAAATCGGGATTTTTTAAGATATTGCTTGAATTTTCACCAGGAATTGTTTAGATCGATATTGCAGCCAAATAATGAAAGATAGAAGTTGGGCGTCAAAGAACGAATTGTAGAGCGGTTAAAGAACTTCAATTTAATTGTTGCAAAACAATGTAGTTCAATTTAAAATTTTAGGATAAAATTAATAATAACACATTAAAAATTATTAACTTTGAAGTTTTTCACTTCCAAAATGTTATTAACATCCACTAATTGAGTTGTTCCACTACTAATCCTGTACTAATTTTTCTCATCTTGCAAATGAAATCATCAAAATTGTCTTCCTTAGCGTACTTTTTAATGTAGAGCCAGTTTGAAGCAACAGAGTCCGAAACAAAAAAAAAACTATCTCTTCTCTGTTCTATAAAAAAAAAAGTGGTAATATCTAATCGTTACTGAAAATAATCTGCCAGTTCCTCTGGGAATTTAAAATAACATTCAAGTGAAAGAGTTTATTTTAATGTTTTCTATCCATGTAACACTGTGACCAAATACATTTGGTTTTGTGATTTTTCAATCAATCGCAATTAACAGAATAGCTTCTGAAGATTATTCTTCCCTATCAGTAGAATATTTCCGTATCCAATATTGGATGCATAAAACCTTGTGTATCCAACGTAACACTCTCGTTTTCGAAGTCCCCCAAATATTCATTCATTCAGAATGAATTCAGATTCAAATTCAAACAAATGATCTCTAAATCAACGATAATCCTACGTCACCCTTGCGGTTATACCATAGATATAACCCACTTCCTGTTTTTCTTGTTGCTGATGCAGTGACGCTAACTGAAACTAGCACAATGTCGCTAGTACTAGCACAATGTCGCATAGACAAGAATTTTTACATTTTCCGGATTTTTTGCAAAAAGGGACTGCATAATAATTATGAAGAGGGTTGGCGATACAACCGAGCCTTGGGGAATTCCCCTTTCTTGGATTTTCAATGAAGATTTTGTGTTGTTGACTATGGCTCTGAGTTCTATTTTCTAGGAAACTTTTCACATAGAAACCTAGTCTTCCACGGATCACCCAGTCGAAGAGACTCTTCAATACTGGATATCTCCATGCTGATCAAATGCTTTACTTAGATAAAGTGATGCCACATCTGCGTGGTGATCTTTCTCAATAACGTCATGTACAATAGCCTGTAGATCTTCGAGGTGATCTTCTGTGCATTTTCCCGCACGAAAAGCGAACTGTCTTGGATCGAGCAGCTTATTAGACTCTAAAAAGGTCTTTAGGCGTCGATTTACTATCCTTTCTAGAACTTTTCCAACACAACTCAAAAGAGTCGAAAATTGTATAGAAGATGTTGGTTTTGACTACGTCTTTCATTTCTGTACCGGGGTGTTAGTTCAAAGTTTCTAAAACGAGAGAGTGACGCTGGACTGCAAGGTTTTGAACGTTAATACCTCTTTACCGGCTGGATGGAGTGGTATAATAATCACTTCATCCAAGAGATAAAATGTCAACGAATTATATGATTGTCACTTATCGGTTCAAAAGCTTAAAAATTGCTTTGAAAGCAAGCTATTGAAATCATAACAATCTTGCTCATTGATGATGATTGGTGATCGCAATGTGTTCCCGAACACGGTCACAAAATATAGGCACATGAAGAAACCGTGATTTGTTTTGCTCGCTTGCATGAGCTTCGTATTACGGAATGGAGGAGTAGGCATGACAATATGGGGTTGCAGTAGAAATGAACACACTTTTAAAATCAAAATTATGAATGAGAATTAATTTTCCCAAACCAAATTAGTACTCTATGTAAATGAAAATCACTTTTGCTTGCAAGTAGTGAAAAAATATCATGCAAAAATTGTGTCTCTAGATAATTTTATATTATAATGTTATGTTCTGGTGAGAATATCTGAAAAATCTGAAAATCTTTTAAATTAGGGTCATAACGACGTACGTCTAATAGGTAAATAACACCAAGAAAAAAATTTCATACAAATTTTAGCAATTTAAAACTGCTTTAAGGGCGACTGATAGAGAATAGCTGGTCTCATACAAACTAATGTCGTATCCAGATGACACCATTCCACCGTCAACGCGAAAAGCAGACATACGCAAGGCGTGAGTACTTTCACTCGCATCGGTTTCTGTTCTGCTTTCGCATGGAACAGTCATGAAAAATTGTTTGCGTATGAATGCGTCCGAGCGAAGTAATATTCGCACCCATTTACGCATTCGGCTTGGTGTTCCCGTGATGTAATCCAATAGCATCAGTTTGACTTGGTGTTCCCGTGATGTAATCCAATAGCATCAGTTTGGCTTGGTGTTCCCGTGATGTAATCCAATAGCATTTGGATCCAAAAATGGTCCAGTCGGTAATTTTTCCGATCATAGAGAACAAACTCATTGCACCCCTGATACGCTCAAAATATTTCAAAAATCCAAATATTTGTCGAGTTGTTATCCAATCAATTTTAGATCGGAACCAATGACGGAGAGGTCGAGAGAGAACGCGGTTTTGGTCATAGAATACGTCAACGGCGATCGCTTCATAAGTTTTCCAACCAGTGCTTTAAACAATCTTTGGTTTTTAAATTACAACATACGAATCAACAAATTAGAAGAATAAAAAAATTGATTGTTCTATTGTACATACCTTTCAATTCATCGACAACAGACATGCTTTCATTGCTAGACAACGTATTTCCAGTATCAGAATTCTTTTGTTTTGAGCCTGTTTGTTGTGAAGGAACGTCATTTCGAATGGCTGAATTTTGTGCGATATCATCTAAAGATTTCTGGATGCAATCACCTGAAAATATACATGAGGGTAAAAAAGTATTTAATGAACATAGCCGGAAAATTACTTCATTTAATTAAAAAAAGTTAAGATAATTTAATCACAGTTGTTATCAATAACCTATTACAATGCAAATTGATTGGACAAAACACTTCAGTTTGTTTGTACTCATACATTTAGTTTACACACCGTCGGTTTCGTACAGAATCATACACGTTTTGTTTTACTTCTACAACTTTTTCGGACACGTTGCAGAGTTATGCTCACACAAACTGCGTCGTCAATCTAAGAACACACGGGAACTTCCGATCGGACACAATTTTTTCTTCACGCGAATTCTCGGGAAACAAAAACACACTTTTAGGTATAGTCTTTTTCTCTACACAAGCCAAAGGATAACTTCAAAAACACACAGCCCTCGGTTGAGTGCAATTTACGGCTGGAATTTTGCAATCGGCTGACTGCACACAAAAATTTTGAAGGTAGCACGGAAGCGGGATCGGTTGAGCCAACACGATGTAATCACCTAAGACAAGACGTGACAACTGGCTTCTTACTCTTCTTTCTGCATTTTCTTCGACCAAGTGCTAGATAACAGGGAAGCGAGATGTGAAGGTTGCCAAATGTTATAAAATTTCGGAAGATTATTTTCCCATGAAAAACATGTGTTCTTCGTATCATGTATTTTCTGAGTTGCATAATTTTTTTTTGTATTAATCTTCCGACCGAATATCACATATTTTAAACAATAAGTATTTTCCTGTTATTTTGGTATCCAAAAAATAAAATGTGAAGAGATAAAGAAAACTAGAAAACGTAGATTTGATAGTAGGTGTATGATATGTTGACATATATGAATTAAATTCAAAGTTCATTTTATTTATCAAGAGATTACGGGCCTTACCGTTTACACTTCAAGATGAAAACGGAATGGACGACACGCCATGAAATTTCGTTTTACGAGTTAGAGAAAATGATGGGTTTTCAGGTAGAATGAACACTCTTCAAATAGAAATTATGAATGAAAATTAACTTCTCCGTATCATATTAGTGTTGATTGTGAATGGAAAACTTTGCTTTCTTCATTTGGTAAAATAATCTCGTACAAAAATTGTGTCTGAAGATAATTTTATATTATAATGAGTAGTTTTAGTGAGAATATCGCAAAGTGTATAGAAAACAGGTCAAGTTAGGGTAAGAAAGACGTTCTTCAAGTAAATAAATAACGCCAAGTAAAAATTTTCATTCAGATTTTAACAATTTAAAAGTGCCTTCGGGCCGAGTAGTAAGACTTGTTAAAAGCTTATTTCGTTTCCAGATATCGATACCGTATCTCTGTCATCGCGGATAAACTTCAATTCGTTTTTACCGTGGAGTGTATACGGAAATAAGGCCTTATAATTTAACTTTGATATCGTTCAAATACTAACAGTACTGAAATATTGATAAAATCATACATTCCCAAATAATAACATAGCGTTTATTCAGGTTTTTTTTTCTGTAGGTATGTATGGTTTATTCAAGTTCCAATATGATTTTAAATACTTTTCTGCTGCGTTGGTTTTTATTTGTTATTAGATTATAATTATATTGCTAACTGCTTTACGGTTGGAAAATAATTGAATGCTCTTCTCTGTTAGGTCGCTGCTATTATGCTATGCTAGATGGCAAAATAATCCCGAAAAGATGTAGGGTGGAAATTCCGATGCAATGTTTCCTTCTCTTCGGGAACACCGGACGTAATAGAAACGAAAATATACAAAAAAAATCCATTATAGAAATTATCGCTAAATTGAAATGTGAATGCAACAATTATTCAATTTTGAATATATTTGGCAACATATTTATCTTTGTTAATTTTGTTTGCAAGTGGTCCGAGTTTGACAGAAGTGGTGGTCCGGAATCGGCCCCCTATTGTCATGTCTCGTCTCAGGCTTCGTTTATTGCGATAGTTGCACCGTATTCGTTCGATTAATAATTGATTTCTGTATCGGGGATCACTAGTCACCAATATATACACAGTAGAATATAAATTGAAGCATTGTTTGTTTACAATGACATAAAGCTGCAAGGTCATCACCTGGTCTTATAGGAGGAGGAAGGAGAATAGAAGGAGTTACAGAGTATTGCTGTACGAATTTTCAAACGCGTTTTTCTCAAAACCATGTTTTTCAATTGGTGGTATCAATATATCAGGATCTACTCGACCGATTTGGCTGATATTTTTTATCAGCATTTAAAAATTAATTATCTAAAGCGTTACATGCCGTTTTGACGTAGAACTACGTCTTTCATTAAGGGTGCCAAATCAGAAAACAGGTCACGTTTTTATGAAATAAAGTTAATGTTAATAACTATTTTTGCCGCGAACAGATTTTGGCGATTTACATACTAAACGAATCGGAAATTCCCTAAGATTTGTTTAATATGCTATACATTGGAATCTCCTGGTTCGTAAATGGTTAAAATTCATGAAAACTTTAAGCGTTTTCATTTTTCCTTACATTTGTTCTGTCCATTTGCGTGCTTTCCAGAACAGAGCTGTCAATAACGAGCATTGAAGGGGAAATCGTAGGATTTAAAGTCTCCGCGAACAGAGGAAAAGAAGAAGATTGAAGGGGAACACTTGCCTAGAGTATAAACAGTGGATCTCGCTGAGGCAAACTTTTATCATTCCACTCCGACCGTCGACAGAGACGGACGTGTTTGGAGCTCCATTCATTACCTGATTTTTAAAAAGCTATTTATTTCTCTTTTCAGATTGTCTACCTGCGATTCATCAACTACCTGTCTGCCCTTGAGGAATACAACAATGGGGAAAACCCGGTCAACCGACCCAGGCATACCACATGGCACCAACAAACGACATCGATCGGACACCGGCAAGGAGCCAATATTAGAAAGAAACCGCTATGCTTTATTGGATGGCCATACCGAGGAGGAACCAACTACCGAGAAAGTAAATGTAGAGAAAAAGGTGAAAGTACCACCTTATTTTACAACATCGAGAGATATAGGAACTTTGAGGTCTGAACTGCTGGCGCTGAAATTGCAGCCAGTTTTTAAAATATGCAGCATCGGGATTAAAATCACTAGTCCCAACCTGGAGCAATATAAAATAATTGGATCATACCTGAAATCAAAAAATCATGAGTTTTACACTCACGATACGCCGTCTGAAAAACCATTTAAGGTGGTGTTGCGAGGTCTTCCTGCTATTGAGTTGGAGGATATTAAAAAAGATCTGGAACAATCATGCAATATTCAGCCGTTAGCTGTATATCGGATGACTAGGCATAAAACGCCAGACAATGGGTATTCCAATGTTTTGTACCTGATCCACTTCAAGAAAGGATCAGCCAACATAACTCGCATAAGAGAAATCAGTGAGATCTTCAACATCTCGGTACAATGGGACCGATACAAACCTCAACATCGGGATGTAACACAATGTTCAAATTGCCTTGGTTTCGGACACGGAACAAGAAACTGTCACATGAAAACTCGTTGTGGCAAGTGTGCTGCTGACCACCTAACAAGCACTTGCAGCCTTCCAGAAAAAGAACCTCGCAAATGCGTTAACTGTGGCGAAAGTCACCAAGCCACCAGCCGTAGCTGCACAAAACGTGCGGATTTTAAACGTATCTGGAAGCAAGCTACTGATAAAACACAGAATAGGAAGAAGGTTCCAGAATTTACTGACAAAGAGTTCCCTCCAATGGTTTCTCGCACGATTCCTGTTCTTCCTCCTCTTCCACTTCCTACAGGTCGCCCCCAAACGGCCTCTTCTAGCGAAAAGCCAAAAAAGGAGCAACCGAGCTATAGTAAGGTTGCAGCTATTGGTTTATCACCTACACCAAAACCTTCACCTCATTCCTCTTCTACTGAGGAGCTTTATAGCATGCAAGAACTTGCAACCCTGTTCTTGAACTAGATCGACAGACTAGAAGTTGTCGCAACCAACAGGAACAAGTACAAGTTATGCTACATTTTTATTATAACCATGGATCGGTCATCTCTAAGGCTAATTAATTGGAATGCCTGCTCTCTTAAGAGTAAGCTTATCGAGTTCACTGACTTCCTGGTGACAAACAGCATCGACGTAGCTATCGTTACTGAGACGCATCTTAAACCGAATATTAATATTCGAGTCCCGAATTATCGTCTATTGAGAATGGATCGTGCTGGTTCTGGTGGAGGAGGTGTTGCCTTAGCCATCAGAAATAACATCAGATATCGACTTTTGCCGTGTCTGAAACTCAACATCATCGAAGCTATTGGGGCGGAAATCACATCATCGATTGGGTCTATTATCGTGATTGCGGTCTACTATCCCAAACAGACGTCTATCAGAGATGGCTCAGCGTTGCTTCTTAAAAACGATATCATCAAGCTAACACGAAGGCAGTCGAAATACGTCATCGGCGGGGACATTAATGCTCGACATCAGTCCTGGGGAAACCAAAGGAGGAATCAATATGGAGTGACTCTAAATGATGATCTACAGTGTGGGCGCTACAGGATTCTTAGTCCAGCGACCCCTACATTTCTCGTTCTGGAGTACATTCCATAATTGATTTCTTCATTACCAACATGGATCGCCACATCGGTGATCCTATTGCCCTTAACGAGTTGAGTTCGGATCACTTCCCAGTGATGGTTGAATTGGGAGTGAATGTCGTAGTCAGGAGGCCACAATGTAGACGGGACCATCATCGTGCGAATTGGGTGGAATTCCAGCAGCTTATTGACAACAACATTGATCTCAATCAACCTCTTGAATCTCCCGAAGATATCGAAGCAACAGTCAGCTCTATTCAAACTGCAGTTATTCAGGCTCGCCAAAACCACATCCCAGAAACGATTCAGGTGAGTGACTCTGTTCAAATTGATTCCATTACTAAACATTTGATTAGGCTTCGGAACCTCTATCGAAGGCAGTACCAACGTACTGGTATTCGAGAGAGGAAACGACAGTATAATCAGTTAACCAAGGTTATCCAGGCCAGAATGATTGATCTCCGTAACAAAAAATTCGCAAAATATATTAGTAAACTTCCGAATAACTCAAGCCTTTTTGGAGGCTCGCTAAAATTCTCAAGACCAAGTCTAATCCTATTCCTCCTCTTCTTCAACCTGACAATTCAGAACGATTGATAACACCTGCCGAAAAGGCTAATGCAATTGGCAACCATTTCGCTAGTTCACACAATCTTGGCCAGAACATTACAAGTCCATTTGAAGCTTCGGCGAATGATACTGTAAGGGCTATTGACAATATCCATTCTGTACCTCAAGAGAGTGAAATCATCTCGACTGCAGAGGTTATCTCGGTTATACGCTCGTTGAAGAATATGAAGGCCCCCGGCTTCGACAGTATATTTAACATTGAGTTGAAACATCTTGGTAACAACTTATATGAAATTATGACTTCTGTCTTCAACAGATGTCTATCACTTGGCTACTTCCCCTCGAGTTGGAAGTTGGCAAAAGTGATCCCGATACTAAAACCCGGAAAAGATCCTTCTTCTTCAAAGAGCTATCGACCAATTAGCCTTCTCCCAGCATTTTCGAAAGTATTCGAAAAAATTATATTAACGCGCATTCTTGCTTTTGCAGATGAGCACAATATATTTTTGGATGAGCAGTTTGGATTCCGAATAGGTCACTCTACAATTCACCAGCTTCGTAGAGTATACAATATAATCAGACGAAACAAGTCAGTTTCAAACTCATCTGCCATGGCACTTCTTGATGTTGAAAAAGCATTTGATAATGTTTGGCATAATGGTCTCATTTACAAGCTTCAGAACTTTGGTTTTCCTACATACTTGATAAAAATTATAAAAAATTATATTTCTGATAGAGCGTTCAATGTTTCTATAAACAATATTTCATCAGAGAAATTCATTGTGAATGCAGGTGTTCCTCAAGGATCCATCTTGGGACCAATTCTTTTCAATATCTACACTTCATGCTTGGTTTTAAAGTCTGTGTTAGGGAACATTTTTCGATGAGAACAAAAGTCCCCCTACTTTCATGTATTTGCAATGCCGATTTCCCCAAGGCTGCTTGGTTTTGATGGCTGTGTTAGGGAAACCGTAAATCGGGCCAATCAGAACGATGCAGTTAGGGCGTTTAGATAACGCCTAATATTTTACAGTTATTCAATTGTTTATCTAATGAAAAACAACATTTTGTTAGTTGCGATAGATGCGTAGAAATATTCCCTATCAAGTGATGCAAACATCTCTCCTATCCAGTAAGAAATGTTCGAGCTATAAGCATTCGAAATCTTTCATTTTTTCCTGCATGTTCTGTGTTTAGGTTTTCATTTTACCCTCCATATATTCCGGTTATACGTAGTCCCACGTCAAAACGGCAAATGGTTTTAAAAGTTATAGTTTCTGCAGCAAATTATTTATTGTGCATTCGTCTACATTTGAATTAAAGGTAAAACCTTGTAAAATTATATAGATTTCAATTTATAATTTTTCTCATTGATTTTTAAAGAGGTAAGCGGCCACAGGAGGTTACTCAGCTGGAGGTGCTGGAACCGGGTTTTGTGCCGCTTAAAGATAATTAACTGCCACATCCGCAGCAACCGGCCTGGGAGGAACCATTCGTGCCCGAGGAATGATATTTGGTCTCACTCCGTAAGCATTGTTGATCTGCTGAACGACAATTCTGCGAGCTTTTTCCAACCGATCGGTGTTATTGTTGCGGAAACAGCCGAGTTGATATAGATAGAGCAACACTCCTACGAAAACTACCGTTAAGCATCTTGCCGGAGACGAGTATAGATATACAGGTCGGACTCGATTATATGTGATTCGATTATATACAATTTTGGACTCGATTATATACAGCTTGGAAAAAAATTTTTTTCTAGCTTATTTCAAGAAGGAAAGGAGAGCGTTAAGGTGATGTTTAAGTGGCTATTACATGTGCAGTGGGGTAAAAATCGGGATTTTTTAAGATATTGCTTGAATTTTCACCAGGAATTGTTTAGATCGATATTGCAGCCAAATAATGAAAGATAGAAGTTGGGCGTCAAAGAACGAATTGTAGAGCGGTTAAAGAACTTCAATTTAATTGTTGCAAAACAATGTAGTTCAATTTAAAATTTTAGGATAAAATTAATAATAACACGTTAAAAATTATTAACTTTGAAGTTTTTCACTTCCAAAATGTTATTAACATCCACTAATTGAGTTGTTCCACTACTAATCCTGTACTAATTTTTCTCATCTTGCAAATGAAATCATCAAAATTGTCTTCCTTAGCGTACTTTTTAATGTAGAGCCAGTTTGAAGCAACAGAGTCCGAAACAAAAAAAAACTATCTCTTCTCTGTTCTATAAAAAAAATGTGGTAATATCTAATCGTTACTGAAAATAATCTGCCAGTTCCTCTGGGAATTTAAAATTACATTCAAGTGTTTTCTATCCATGTAACACTGTGACCAAATACATTTGGTTTTGTGATTTTTCAATCAATCGCAATTAACAGAATAGCTTCTGAAGATTATTCTTCCCTATCAGTAGAATATTTCCGTATCCAATATTGGATGCATAAAACCTTGTGCATCCAACGTAACACTCTCGTTTTCGAAGTCCCCCAAATATTCATTCATTCAGAATGAATTCAGATTCAAATTCAAACAAATGATCTCTAAATCAACGATAGTCCACGTCACCCTTGCGGTTATACCATAGATATAACCCACTTCCTGTTTTTCTTGTTGCTGATGCAGTGACGCTAACTGAAACTAGCACAATGTCGCTAGTACTAGCACAATGTCGCATAGACAAGAATTTTTACATTTTCCGGATTTTTTGCAAAAAGGGACTGCATAATAATTATGAAGAGGGTTGGCGATACAACCGAGCCTTGGGGAATTCCCCTTTCTTGGATTTTCAATGAAGATTTTGTGTTTTTGACTATGGCTCTGAGTTCTATTTTCTAGGAAACTTTTCACATAGAAACCTAGTCTTCCACGGATCACCCAGTCGAAGAGACTCTTCAATACTGGATATCTCCATGCTGATCAAATGCTTTATTTAGATAAAGTGATGCCACATCTGCGTGGTGATCTTTCTCAATAACGTCATGTACAATAGCCTGTAGATCTTCGAGGTGATCTTCTGTGCATTTTCCCGCACGAAAAGCGAACTGTCTTGGATCGAGCAGCTTATTAGACTCTAAAAAGGTCTTTAGGCGTCGATTTACTATCCTTTCTAGAACTTTTCCAACACAACTCAAAAGAGTCGAAAATTGTATAGAAGATGTTGGTTTTGACTACGTCTTTCATTTCTGTACCGGGGTGTTAGTTCAAAGTTTCTAAAACGAGAGAGTGACGCTGGACTGCAAGGTTTTGAACGTTAATACCTCTTTACCGGCTGGATGGAGTGGTATAATAATCACTTCATCCAAGAGATAAAATGTCAACGAATTATATGATTGTCACTTATCGGTTCAAAAGCTTAAAAATTGCTTTGAAAGCAAGCTATTGAAATCATAACAATCTTGCTCATTGATGATGATTGGTGATCGCAATGTGTTCCCGAACACGGTCACAAAATATAGGCACATGAAGAAACCGTGATTTGTTTTGCTCGCTTGCATGAGCTTCGTATTACGGAATGGAGGAGTAGGCATGACAATATGGGGTTGCAGTAGAAATGAACACACTTTTAAAATCAAAATTATGAATGAGAATTAATTTTCCCAAACCAAATTAGTACTCTATGTAAATGAAAATCACTTTTGCTTGCAAGTAGTGAAAAAATATCATGCAAAAATTGTGTCTCTAGATAATTTTATATTATAATGTTATGTTCTGGTGAGAATATCTGAAAAATCTGAAAATCTTTTAAATTAGGGTCATAACGACGTACGTCTAATAGGTAAATAACACCAAGAAAAAAATTTCATACAAATTTTAGCAATTTGAAACTGCTTTAAGGGCGACTGATAGAGAATAGCTGGTCTCATACAAACTAATGTCGTATCCAGATGACACCATTCCACCGTCAACGCGAAAAGCAGACATACGCAAGGCGTGAGTACTTTCACTCGCATCGGTTTCTGTTCTGCTTTCGCATGGAACAGTCATGAAAAATTGTTTGCGTATGAATGCGTCCGAGCGAAGTAATATTCGCACCCATTTACGCATTCGGCTTGGTGTTCCCGTGATGTAATCCAATAGCATCAGTTTGACTTGGTGTTCCCGTGATGTAATCCAATAGCATCAGTTTGGCTTGGTGTTCCCGTGATGTAATCCAATAGCATTTGGATCCAAAAATGGTCCAGTCGGTAATTTTTCCGATCATAGAGAACAAACTCATTGCACCCCTGATACGCTCAAAATATTTCAAAAATCCAAATATTTGTCGAGTTGTTATCCAATCAATTTTAGATCGGAACCAATGACGGAGAGGTCGAGAGAGAACGCGGTTTTGGTCATAGAATACGTCAACGGCGATCGCTTCATAAGTTTTCCAACCAGTGCTTTAAACAATCTTTGGTTTTTAAATTACAACATACGAATCAACAAATTAGAAGAATAAAAAAATTGATTGTTCTATTGTACATACCTTTCAATTCATCGACAACAGACATGCTTTCATTGCTAGACAACGTATTTCCAGTATCAGAATTCTTTTGTTTTGAGCCTGTTTGTTGTGAAGGAACGTCATTTCGAATGGCTGAATTTTGTGCGATATCATCTAAAGATTTCTGGATGCAATCACCTGAAAATATACATGAGGGTAAAAAAGTATTTAATGAAAGTCATAGCCGGAAAATTACTTCATATAATTAAAAAAAGTTAAGATAATTTAATCACAGTTGTTATCAATAACCTATTACAATGCAAATTGATTGGACAAAACACTTCAGTTTGTTTGTACTCATACATTTAGTTTACACACCGTCGGTTTCGTACAGAATCATACACGTTTTGTTTTACTTCTACAACTTTTTCGGACACGTTGCAGAGTTATGCTCACACAAACTGCGTCGTCAATCTAAGAACACACGGGAACTTCCGATCGGACACAATTTTTTCTTCACGCGAATTCTCGGGAAACAAAAACACACTTTTAGGTATAGTCTTTTTCTCTACACAAGCCAAAGGATAACTTCAAAAACACACAGCCCTCGGTTGAGTGCAATTTACGGCTGGAATTTTGCAATCGGCTGACTGCACACAAAAATTTTGAAGGTAGCACGGAAGCGGGATCGGTTGAGCCAACACGATGTAATCACCTAAGACAAGACGTGACAACTGGCTTCTTACTCTTCTTTCTGCATTTTCTTCGACCAAGTGCTAGATAACAGGGAAGCGAGATGTGAAGGTTGCCAAATGTTATAAAATTTCGGAAGATTATTTTCCCATGAAAAACATGTGTTCTTCGTATCATGTATTTTCTGAGTTGCATAATTTTTTTTTGTATTAATCTTCCGACCGAATATCACATATTTTAAACAATAAGTATTTTCCTGTTATTTTGGTATCCAAAAAATAAAATGTGAAGAGATAAAGAAAACTAGAAAACGTAGATTTGATAGTAGGTGTATGATATGTTGACATATATGAATTAAATTCAAAGTTCATTTTATTTATCAAGAGATTACGGGCCTTACCGTTTACACTTCAAGATGAAAACGGAATGGACGACACGCCATGAAATTTCGTTTTACGAGTTAGAGAAAATGATGGGTTTTCAGGTAGAATGAACACTCTTCAAATAGAAATTATGAATGAAAATTAACTTCTCCGTATCATATTAGTGTTGATTGTGAATGGAAAACTTTGCTTTCTTCATTTGGTAAAATAATCTCGTACAAAAATTGTGTCTGAAGATAATTTTATATTATAATGAGTAGTTTTAGTGAGAATATCGCAAAGTGTATAGAAAACAGGTCAAGTTAGGGTAAGAAAGACGTTCTTCAAGTAAATAAATAACGCCAAGTAAAAATTTTCATTCAGGTTTTAACAATTTAAAAGTGCCTTCGGGCCGAGTAGTAAGACTTGTTAAAAGCTTATTTCGTTTCCAGATATCGATACCGTATCTCTGTCATCGCGGATAAACTTCAATTCGTTTTTACCGTGGAGTGTATACGGAAATAAGGCCTTATAATTTAACTTTGATATCGTTCAAATACTAACAGTACTGAAATATTGATAAAATCATACATTCCCAAATAATAACATAGCGTTTATTCAGGTTTTTTTTTCTGTAGGTATGTATGGTTTATTCAAGTTCCAATATGGTTTTAAATACTTTTCTGCTGCGTTGGTTGTTATTTGTTATTAGATTATAATTATATTGCTAACTGCTTTACGGTTGGAAAATAATTGAATGCTCTTCTCTGTTAGGTCGCTGCTATTATGCTATGCTAGATGGCAAAATAATCCCGAAAAGATGTAGGGTGGAAATTCCGATGCAATGTTTCCTTCTCTTCGGGAACACCGGACGTAATAGAAACGAAAATATACAAAAAAAATCCATTATAGAAATTATCGCTAAATTGAAATGTGAATGCAACAATTATTCAATTTTGAATATATTTGGCAACATATTTATCTTTGTTAATTTTGTTTGCAAGTGGTCCGAGTTTGACAGAAGTGGTGGTCCGGAATCGGCCCCCTATTGTCATGTCTCGTCTCAGGCTTCGTTTATTGCGATAGTTGCACCGTATTCGTTCGATTAATAATTGATTTCTGTATCGGGGATCACTAGTCACCAATATATACACAGTAGAATATAAATTGAAGCATTGTTTGTTTACAATGACATAAAGCTGCAAGGTCATCACCTGGTCTTATAGGAGGAGGAAGGAGAATAGAAGGAGTTACAGAGTATTGCTGTACGAATTTTCAAACGCGTTTTTCTCAAAACCATGTTTTTCAATTGGTGGTATCAATATATCAGGATCTACTCGACCGATTTGGCTGATATTTTTTATCAGCATTTAAAAATTAATTATCTAAAGCGTTACATGCCGTTTTGACGTAGAACTACGTCTTTCATTAAGGGTGCCAAATCAGAAAACAGGTCACGTTTTTATGAAATAAAGTTAATGTTAATAACTATTTTTGCCGCGAACAGATTTTGGCGATTTACATACTAAACGAATCGGAAATTCCCTAAGATTTGTTTAATATGCTATACATTGGAATCTCCTGGTTCGTAAATGGTTAAAATTCATGAAAACTTTAAGCGTTTTCATTTTTCCTTACATTTGTTCTGTCCATTTGCGTGCTTTCCAGAACAGAGCTGTCAATAACGAGCATTGAAGGGGAAATCGTAGGAGTTAAAGTCTCCGCGAACAGAGGAAAAGAAGAAGATTGAAGGGGAACACTTGCCTAGAGTATAAACAGTGGATCTCGCTGAGGCAAACTTTTATCATTCCACTCCGACCGTCGACAGAGACGGACGTGTTTGGAGCTCCATTCATTACCTGATTTTTAAAAAGCTATTTATTTCTCTTTTCAGATTGTCTACCTGCGATTCATCAACTACCTGTCTGCCCTTGAGGACTACAACAATGGGGAAAACCCGGTCAACCGACCCAGGCATACCACATGGCACCAACAAACGACATCGATCGGACACCGGCAAGGAGCCAATATTAGAAAGAAACCGCTATGCTTTATTGGATGGCCATACCGAGGAGGAACCAACTACCGAGAAAGTAAATGTAGAGAAAAAGGTGAAAGTACCACCTTATTTTACAACATCGAGAGATATAGGAACTTTGAGGTCTGAACTGCTGGCGCTGAAATTGCAGCCAGTTTTTAAAATATGCAGCATCGGGATTAAAATCACTAGTCCCAACCTGGAGCAATATAAAATAATTGGATCATATCTGAAATCAAAAAATCATGAGTTTTACACTCACGATACGCCGTCTGAAAAACCATTTAAGGTGGTGTTGCGAGGTCTTCCTGCTATTGAGTTGGAGGATATTAAAAAAGATCTGGAACAATCATACAATATTCAGCCGTTAGCTGTATATCGGATGACTAGGCATAAAACGCCAGACAATGGGTATTCCAATGTTTTGTACCTGATCCACTTCAAGAAAGGATCAGCCAACATAACTCGCATAAGAGAAATCAGTGAGATCTTCAACATCTCGGTACAATGGGACCGATACAAACCTCAACATCGGGATGAAACGCAATGTTCAAATTGCCTTGGTTTCGGACACGGAACAAGAAACTGTCACATGAAAACTCGTTGTGGCAAGTGTGCTGCTGACCACCTAACAAGCACTTGCAGCCTTCCAGAAAAAGAACCTCGCAAATGCGTTAACTGTGGCGAAAGTCACCAAGCCACCAGCCGTAGCTGCACAAAACGTGCGGATTTTAAACGTATCTGGAAGCAAGCTACTGATAAAACACAGAATAGGAAGAAGGTTCCAGAATTTACTGACAAAGAGTTCCCTCCAATGGTTTCTCGCACGATTCCTGTTCTTCCTCCTCTTCCACTTCCTACAGGTCGCCCCCAAACGGCCTCTTCTAGCGAAAAGCCAAAAAAGGAGCAACCGAGCTATAGTAAGGTTGCAGCTATTGGTTTATCACCTACACCAAAACCTTCACCTCATTCCTCTTCTACTGAGGAGCTTTATAGCATGCAAGAACTTGCAACCCTGTTCTTGAACTAGATCGACAGACTAGAAGTTGTCGCAACCAACAGGAACAAGTACAAGTTATGCTACATTTTTATTATAACCATGGATCGGTCATCTCTAAGGCTAATTAATTGGAATGCCTGCTCTCTTAAGAGTAAGCTTATCGAGTTCACTGACTTCCTGGTGACAAACAGCATCGACGTAGCTATCGTTACTGAGACGCATCTTAAACCGAATATTAATATTCGAGTCCCGAATTATCGTCTATTGAGAATGGATCGTGCTGGTTCTGGTGGAGGAGGTGTTGCCTTAGCCATCAGAAATAACATCAGATATCGACTTTTGCCGTGTCTGAAACTCAACATCATCGAAGCTATTGGGGCGGAAATCACAACATCGATTGGGTCTATTATCGTGATTGCGGTCTACTATCCCAAACAGACGTCAATCAGAGATGGCTCAGCGTTGCTTCTTAAAAACGATATCATCAAGCTAACACGAAGGCAGTCGAAATACGTCATCGGCGGGGACATTAATGCTCGACATCAGTCCTGGGGAAACCAAAGGAGGAATCAATATGGAGTGACTCTAAATGATGATCTACAGTGTGGGCGCTACAGGATTCTTAGTCCAGCGACCCCTACTCGCATTTCTCGTTCTGGAGTACATTCCATAATTGATTTCTTCATTACCAACATGGATCGCCACATCGGTGATCCTATTGCCCTTAACGAGTTGAGATCGGATCACTTCCCAGTGATGGTTGAATTGGGAGTGAATGTCGTAGTCAGGAGGCCACAATGTAGACGGGACCATCATCGTGCGAATTGGGTGGAATTCCAGCAGCTTATTGACAACAACATTGATCTCAATCAACCTCTTGAATCTCCCGAAGATATCGAAGCAACAGTCAGCTCTATTCAAACTGCAGTTATTCAGGCTCGCCAAAACCACATCCCAGAAACGATTCAGGTGAGTGACTCTGTTCAAATTGATTCCATTACTAAACATTTGATTAGGCTTCGGAACCTCTATCGAAGGCAGTACCAACGTACTGGTATTCGAGAGAGGAAACGACAGTATAATCAGTTAACCAAGGTTATCCAGGCCAGAATGATTGATCTCCGTAACAAAAAATTCGCAAAAGATATTAGTAAACTTCCGAATAACTCCAAGCCTTTTTGGAGGCTCGCTAAAATTCTCAAGACCAAGTCTAATCCTATTCCTCCTCTTCTTCAACCTGACAATTCAGAACGATTGATAACACCTGCCGAAAAGGCTAATGCAATTGGCAACCATTTCGCTAGTTCACACAATCTTGGCCAGAACATTACAAGTCCATTTGAAGCTTCGGCGAATGATACTGTAAGGGCTATTGACAATATCCATTCTGTACCTCAAGAGAGTGAAATCATCTCGACTGCAGAGGTTATCTCGGTTATACGCTCGTTGAAGAATATGAAGGCCCCCGGCTTCGACAGTATATTTAACATTGAGTTGAAACATCTTAGTAACAACTTATATGAAATTATGACTACTGTCTTCAACAGATGTCTATCACTTGGCTACTTCCCCTCGAGTTGGAAGTTGGCAAAAGTGATCCCGATACTAAAACCCGGAAAAGATCCTTCTTCTTCAAAGAGCTATCGACCAATTAGCCTTCTCCCAGCATTTTCGAAAGTATTCGAAAAAATTATATTAACGCGCATTCTTGCTTTTGCAGATGAGCACAATATATTTTTGGATGAGCAGTTTGGATTCCGAAAAGGTCACTCTACAATTCACCAGCTTCGTAGAGTATACAATATAATCAGACGAAACAAGTCAGTTTCAAAATCATCTGCCATGGCACTTCTTGATGTTGAAAAAGCATTTGATAATGTTTGGCATAATGGTCTCATTTACAAGCTTCAGAACTTTGGTTTTCCTACATACTTGATAAAAATTATAAAAAATTATCTTTCTGATAGAGCGTTCAATGTTTCTATAAACAATATTTCATCAGAGAAATTCATTGTGAATGCAGGTGTTCCTCAAGGATCCATCTTGGGACCAATTCTTTTCAATATCTACACTTCATGCTTGGTTTTAAAGTCTGTGTTAGGGAACATTTTTCGATGAGAACAAAAGTCCCCCTACTTTCATGTATTTGCAATGCCGATTTCCCCAAGGCTGCTTGGTTTTGATGGCTGTGTTAGGGAAACCGTAAATCGGGCCAATCAGAACGATGCAGTTAGGGCGTTTAGATAACGCCTAATATTTTACAGTTATTCAATTGTTTATCTAATGAAAAACAACATTTTGTTAGTTGCGATAGATGCGTAGAAATATTCCCTATCAAGTGATGCAAACATCTCTCCTATCCAGTAAGAAATGTTCGAGCTATAAGCATTCGAAATCTTTCATTTTTTCCTGCATGTTCTGTGTTTAGGTTTTCATTTTACCCTCCATATATTCCGGTTATACGTAGTCCCACGTCAAAACGGCAAATGGTTTTAAAAGTTATAGTTTCTGCAGCAAATTATTTATTGTGCATTCGTCTACATTTGAATTAAAGGTAAAACCTTGTAAAATTATATAGATTTCAATTTATAATTTTTCTCATTGATTTTTAAAGAGGTAAGCGGCCACAGGAGGTTACTCAGCTGGAGGTGCTGGAACCGGGTTTTGTGCCGCTTAAAGATAATTAACTGCCACATCCGCAGTAACCGGCCTGGGAGGAACCATTCGTGCCCGAGGAATGATATTTGGTCTCACTCCGTAAGCATTGTTGATCTGCTGAACGACAATTCTGCGAGCTTTTTCCAACCGATCGGTGTTATTGTTGCGGAAACAGCCGAGTTGATATAGATAGAGCAACACTCCTACGAAAACTACCGTTAAGCATCTTGCCGGAGACGAGTATAGATATACAGGTCGGACTCGATTATATGTGATTCGATTATATACAATTTTGGACTCGATTATATACAGCTTGGAAAAAAAAAAATTTTCTAGCTTATTTCAAGAAGGAAAGGAGAGCCTTTCAGCGTTAAGGTGATGTTTAAGTGGCTATTACATGTGCAGTGGGGTAAAAATCGGGATTTTTTAAGATATTGCTTGAATTTTCACCAGGAATTGTTTAGATCGATATTGCAGCCAAATAATGAAAGATAGAAGTTGGGCGTCAAAGAACGAATTGTAGAGCGGTTAAAGAACTTCAATTTAATTGTTGCAAAACAATGTAGTTCAATTTAAAATTTTAGGATAAAATTAATAATAACACATTAAAAATTATTAACTTTGAAGTTTTTCACTTCCAAAATGTTATTAACATCCACTAATTGAGTTGTTCCACTACTAATCCTGTACTAATTTTTCTCATCTTGCAAATGAAATCATCAAAATTGTCTTCCTTAGCGTACTTTTTAATGTAGAGCCAGTTTGAAGCAACAGAGTCCGAAACAAAAAAAAAACTATCTCTTCTCTGTTCTATAAAAAAAATGTGGTAATATCTAATCGTTACTGAAAATAATCTGCCAGTTCCTCTGGGAATTTAAAATTACATTCAAGTGTTTTCTATCCATGTAACACTGTGACCAAATACATTTGGTTTTGTGATTTTTCAATCAATCGCAATTAACAGAATAGCTTCTGAAGATTATTCTTCCCTATCAGTAGAATATTTCCGTATCCAATATTGGATGCATAAAACCTTGTGCATCCAACGTAACACTCTCGTTTTCGAAGTCCCCCAAATATTCATTCATTCAGAATGAATTCAGATTCAAATTCAAACAAATGATCTCTAAATCAACGATAGTCCTACGTCACCCTTGCGGTTATACCATAGATATAACCCACTTCCTGTTTTTCTTGTTGCTGATGCAGTGACGCTAACTGAAACTAGCACAATGTCGCTAGTACTAGCACAATGTCGCATAGACAAGAATTTTTACATTTTCCGGATTTTTTGCAAAAAGGGACTGCATAATAATTATGAAGAGGGTTGGCGATACAACCGAGCCTTGGGGAATTCCCCTTTCTTGGATTTTCAATGAAGATTTTGTGTTGTTGACTATGGCTCTGAGTTCTATTTTCTAGGAAACTTTTCACATAGAAACCTAGTCTTCCACGGATCACCCAGTCGAAGAGACTCTTCAATACTGGATATCTCCATGCTGATCAAATGCTTTATTTAGATAAAGTGATGCCACATCTGCGTGGTGATCTTTCTCAATAACGTCATGTACAATAGCCTGTAGATCTTCGAGGTGATCTTCTGTGCATTTTCCCGCACGAAAAGCGAACTGTCTTGGATCGAGCAGCTTATTAGACTCTAAAAAGGTCTTTAGGCGTCGATTTACTATCCTTTCTAGAACTTTTCCAACACAACTCAAAAGAGTCGAAAATTGTATAGAAGATGTTGGTTTTGACTACGTCTTTCATTTCTGTACCGGGGTGTTAGTTCAAAGTTTCTAAAACGAGAGAGTGACGCTGGACTGCAAGGTTTTGAACGTTAATACCTCTTTACCGGCTGGATGGAGTGGTATAATAATCACTTCATCCAAGAGATAAAATGTCAACGAATTATATGATTGTCACTTATCGGTTCAAAAGCTTAAAAATTGCTTTGAAAGCAAGCTATTGAAATCATAACAATCTTGCTCATTGATGATGATTGGTGATCGCAATGTGTTCCCGAACACGGTCACAAAATATAGGCACATGAAAAACCGTGATTTGTTTTGCTCGCTTGCATGAGCTTCGTATTACGGAATGGAGGAGTAGGCATGACAATATGGGGTTGCAGTAGAAATGAACACACTTTTAAAATCAAAATTATGAATGAGAATTAATTTTCCCAAACCAAATTAGTACTCTATGTAAATGAAAATCACTTTTGCTTGCAAGTAGTGAAAAAATATCATGCAAAAATTGTGTCTCTAGATAATTTTATATTATAATGTTATGTTCTGGTGAGAATATCTGAAAAATCTGAAAATCTTTTAAATTAGGGTCATAACGACGTACGTCTAATAGGTAAATAACACCAAGAAAAAAATTTCATACAAATTTTAGCAATTTGAAACTGCTTTAAGGGCGACTGATAGAGAATAGCTGGTCTCATACAAACTAATGTCGTATCCAGATGACACCATTCCACCGTCAACGCGAAAAGCAGACATACGCAAGGCGTGAGTACTTTCACTCGCATCGGTTTCTGTTCTGCTTTCGCATGGAACAGTCATGAAAAATTGTTTGCGTATGAATGCGTCCGAGCGAAGTAATATTCGCACCCATTTACGCATTCGGCTTGGTGTTCCCGTGATGTAATCCAATAGCATCAGTTTGACTTGGTGTTCCCGTGATGTAATCCAATAGCATCAGTTTGGCTTGGTGTTCCCGTGATGTAATCCAATAGCATTTGGATCCAAAAATGGTCCAGTCGGTAATTTTTCCGATCATAGAGAACAAACTCATTGCACCCCTGATACGCTCAAAATATTTCAAAAATCCAAATATTTGTCGAGTTGTTATCCAATCAATTTTAGATCGGAACCAATGACGGAGAGGTCGAGAGAGAACGCGGTTTTGGTCATAGAATACGTCAACGGCGATCGCTTCATAAGTTTTCCAACCAGTGCTTTAAACAATCTTTGGTTTTTAAATTACAACATACGAATCAACAAATTAGAAGAATAAAAAAATTGATTGTTCTATTGTACATACCTTTCAATTCATCGACAACAGACATGCTTTCATTGCTAGACAACGTATTTCCAGTATCAGAATTCTTTTGTTTTGAGCCTGTTTGTTGTGAAGGAACGTCATTTCGAATGGCTGAATTTTGTGCGATATCATCTAAAGATTTCTGGATGCAATCACCTGAAAATATACATGAGGGTAAAAAAGTATTTAATGAAAGTCATAGCCGGAAAATTACTTCATATAATTAAAAAAAGTTAAGATAATTTAATCACAGTTGTTATCAATAACCTATTACAATGCAAATTGATTGGACAAAACACTTCAGTTTGTTTGTACTCATACATTTAGTTTACACACCGTCGGTTTCGTACAGAATCATACACGTTTTGTTTTACTTCTACAACTTTTTCGGACACGTTGCAGAGTTATGCTCACACAAACTGCGTCGTCAATCTAAGAACACACGGGAACTTCCGATCGGACACAATTTTTTCTTCACGCGAATTCTCGGGAAACAAAAACACACTTTTAGGTATAGTCTTTTTCTCTACACAAGCCAAAGGATAACTGCAAAAACACACAGCCCTCGGTTGAGTGCAATTTACGGCTGGAATTTTGCAATCGGCTGACTGCACACAAAAATTTTGAAGGTAGCACGGAAGCGGGATCGGTTGAGCCAACACGATGTAATCACCTAAGACAAGACGTGACAACTGGCTTCTTACTCTTCTTTCTGCATTTTCTTCGACCAAGTGCTAGATAACAGGGAAGCGAGATGTGAAGGTTGCCAAATGTTATAAAATTTCGGAAGATTATTTTCCCATGAAAAACATGTGTTCTTCGTATCATGTATTTTCTGAGTTGCATAATTTTTTTTTGTATTAATCTTCCGACCGAATATCACATATTTTAAACAATAAGTATTTTCCTGTTATTTTGGTATCCAAAAAATAAAATGTGAAGAGATAAAGAAAACTAGAAAACGTAGATTTGATAGTAGGTGTATGATATGTTGACATATATGAATTAAATTCAAAGTTCATTTTATTTATCAAGAGATTACGGGCCTTACCGTTTACACTTCAAGATGAAAACGGAATGGACGACACGCCATGAAATTTCGTTTTACGAGTTAGAGAAAATGATGGGTTTTCAGGTAGAATGAACACTCTTCAAATAGAAATTATGAATGAAAATTAACTTCTCCGTATCATATTAGTGTTGATTGTGAATGGAAAACTTTGCTTTCTTCATTTGGTAAAATAATCTCGTACAAAAATTGTGTCTGAAGATAATTTTATATTATAATGAGTAGTTTTAGTGAGAATATCGCAAAGTGTATAGAAAACAGGTCAAGTTAGGGTAAGAAAGACGTTCTTCAAGTAAATAAATAACGCCAAGTAAAAATTTTCATTCAGGTTTTAACAATTTAAAAGTGCCTTCGGGCCGAGTAGTAAGACTTGTTAAAAGCTTATTTCGTTTCCAGATATCGATACCGTATCTCTGTCATCGCGGATAAACTTCAATTCGTTTTTACCGTGGAGTGTATACGGAAATAAGGCCTTATAATTTAACTTTGATATCGTTCAAATACTAACAGTACTGAAATATTGATAAAATCATACATTCCCAAATAATAACATAGCGTTTATTCAGGTTTTTTTTTTCTGTAGGTATGTATGGTTTATTCAAGTTCCAATATGGTTTTAAATACTTTTCTGCTGCGTTGGTTGTTATTTGTTATTAGATTATAATTATATTGCTAACTGCTTTACGGTTGGAAAATAATTGAATGCTCTTCTCTGTTAGGTCGCTGCTATTATGCTATGCTAGATGGCAAAATAATCCCGAAAAGATGTAGGGTGGAAATTTCGATGCAATGTTTCCTTCTCTTCGGGAACACCGGACGTAATAGAAACGAAAATATACAAAAAAAATCCATTATAGAAATTATCGCTAAATTGAAATGTGAATGCAACAATTATTCAATTTTGAATATATTTGGCAACATATTTATCTTTGTTAATTTTGTTTGCAAGTGGTCCGAGTTTGACAGAAGTGGTGGTCCGGAATCGGCCCCCTATTGTCATGTCTCGTCTCAGGCTTCGTTTATTGCGATAGTTGCACCGTATTCGTTCGATTAATAATTGATTTCTGTATCGGGGATCACTAGTCACCAATATATACACAGTAGAATATAAATTGAAGCATTGTTTGTTTACAATGACATAAAGCTGCAAGGTCATCACCTGGTCTTATAGGAGGAGGAAGGAGAATAGAAGGAGTTACAGAGTATTGCTGTACGAATTTTCAAACGCGTTTTTCTCAAAACCATGTTTTTCAATTGGTGGTATCAATATATCAGGATCTACTCGACCGATTTGGCTGATATTTTTTATCAGCATTTAAAAATTAATTATCTAAAGCGTTACATGCCGTTTTGACGTAGAACTACGTCTTTCATTAAGGGTGCCAAATCAGAAAACAGGTCACGTTTTTATGAAATAAAGTTAATGTTAATAACTATTTTTGCCGCGAACAGATTTTGGCGATTTACATACTAAACGAATCGGAAATTCCCTAAGATTTGTTTAATATGCTATACATTGGAATCTCCTGGTTCGTAAATGGTTAAAATTCATGAAAACTTTAAGCGTTTTCATTTTTCCTTACATTTGTTCTGTCCATTTGCGTGCTTTCCAGAACAGAGCTGTCAATAACGAGCATTGAAGGGGAAATCGTAGGAGTTAAAGTCTCCGCGAACAGAGGAAAAGAAGAAGATTGAAGGGGAACACTTGCCTAGAGTATAAACAGTGGATCTCGCTGAGGCAAACTTTTATCATTCCACTCCGACCGTCGACAGAGACGGACGTGTTTGGAGCTCCATTCATTACCTGATTTTTAAAAAGCTATTTATTTCTCTTTTCAGATTGTCTACCTGCGATTCATCAACTACCTGTCTGCCCTTGAGGACTACAACAATGGGGAAAACCCGGTCAACCGACCCAGGCATACCACATGGCACCAACAAACGACATCGATCGGACACCGGCAAGGAGCCAATATTAGAAAGAAACCGCTATGCTTTATTGGATGGCCATACCGAGGAGGAACCAACTACCGAGAAAGTAAATGTAGAGAAAAAGGTGAAAGTACCACCTTATTTTACAACATCGAGAGATATAGGAACTTTGAGGTCTGAACTGCTGGCGCTGAAATTGCAGCCAGTTTTTAAAATATGCAGCATCGGGATTAAAATCACTAGTCCCAACCTGGAGCAATATAAAATAATTGGATCATATCTGAAATCAAAAAATCATGAGTTTTACACTCACGATACGCCGTCTGAAAAACCATTTAAGGTGGTGTTGCGAGGTCTTCCTGCTATTGAGTTGGAGGATATTAAAAAAGATCTGGAACAATCATACAATATTCAGCCGTTAGCTGTATATCGGATGACTAGGCATAAAACGCCAGACAATGGGTATTCCAATGTTTTGTACCTGATCCACTTCAAGAAAGGATCAGCCAACATAACTCGCATAAGAGAAATCAGTGAGATCTTCAACATCTCGGTACAATGGGACCGATACAAACCTCAACATCGGGATGAAACGCAATGTTCAAATTGCCTTGGTTTCGGACACGGAACAAGAAACTGTCACATGAAAACTCGTTGTGGCAAGTGTGCTGCTGACCACCTAACAAGCACTTGCAGCCTTCCAGAAAAAGAACCTCGCAAATGCGTTAACTGTGGCGAAAGTCACCAAGCCACCAGCCGTAGCTGCACAAAACGTGCGGATTTTAAACGTATCTGGAAGCAAGCTACTGATAAAACACAGAATAGGAAGAAGGTTCCAGAATTTACTGACAAAGAGTTCCCTCCAATGGTTTCTCGCACGATTCCTGTTCTTCCTCCTCTTCCACTTCCTACAGGTCGCCCCCAAACGGCCTCTTCTAGCGAAAAGCCAAAAAAGGAGCAACCGAGCTATAGTAAGGTTGCAGCTATTGGTTTATCACCTACACCAAAACCTTCACCTCATTCCTCTTCTACTGAGGAGCTTTATAGCATGCAAGAACTTGCAACCCTGTTCTTGAACTAGATCGACAGACTAGAAGTTGTCGCAACCAACAGGAACAAGTACAAGTTATGCTACATTTTTATTATAACCATGGATCGGTCATCTCTAAGGCTAATTAATTGGAATGCCTGCTCTCTTAAGAGTAAGCTTATCGAGTTCACTGACTTCCTGGTGACAAACAGCATCGACGTAGCTATCGTTACTGAGACGCATCTTAAACCGAATATTAATATTCGAGTCCCGAATTATCGTCTATTGAGAATGGATCGTGCTGGTTCTGGTGGAGGAGGTGTTGCCTTAGCCATCAGAAATAACATCAGATATCGACTTTTGCCGTGTCTGAAACTCAACATCATCGAAGCTATTGGGGCGGAAATCACAACATCGATTGGGTCTATTATCGTGATTGCGGTCTACTATCCCAAACAGACGTCAATCAGAGATGGCTCAGCGTTGCTTCTTAAAAACGATATCATCAAGCTAACACGAAGGCAGTCGAAATACGTCATCGGCGGGGACATTAATGCTCGACATCAGTCCTGGGGAAACCAAAGGAGGAATCAATATGGAGTGACTCTAAATGATGATCTACAGTGTGGGCGCTACAGGATTCTTAGTCCAGCGACCCCTACTCGCATTTCTCGTTCTGGAGTACATTCCATAATTGATTTCTTCATTACCAACATGGATCGCCACATCGGTGATCCTATTGCCCTTAACGAGTTGAGATCGGATCACTTCCCAGTGATGGTTGAATTGGGAGTGAATGTCGTAGTCAGGAGGCCACAATGTAGACGGGACCATCATCGTGCGAATTGGGTGGAATTCCAGCAGCTTATTGACAACAACATTGATCTCAATCAACCTCTTGAATCTCCCGAAGATATCGAAGCAACAGTCAGCTCTATTCAAACTGCAGTTATTCAGGCTCGCCAAAACCACATCCCAGAAACGATTCAGGTGAGTGACTCTGTTCAAATTGATTCCATTACTAAACATTTGATTAGGCTTCGGAACCTCTATCGAAGGCAGTACCAACGTACTGGTATTCGAGAGAGGAAACGACAGTATAATCAGTTAACCAAGGTTATCCAGGCCAGAATGATTGATCTCCGTAACAAAAAATTCGCAAAAGATATTAGTAAACTTCCGAATAACTCCAAGCCTTTTTGGAGGCTCGCTAAAATTCTCAAGACCAAGTCTAATCCTATTCCTCCTCTTCTTCAACCTGACAATTCAGAACGATTGATAACACCTGCCGAAAAGGCTAATGCAATTGGCAACCATTTCGCTAGTTCACACAATCTTGGCCAGAACATTACAAGTCCATTTGAAGCTTCGGCGAATGATACTGTAAGGGCTATTGACAATATCCATTCTGTACCTCAAGAGAGTGAAATCATCTCGACTGCAGAGGTTATCTCGGTTATACGCTCGTTGAAGAATATGAAGGCCCCCGGCTTCGACAGTATATTTAACATTGAGTTGAAACATCTTAGTAACAACTTATATGAAATTATGACTTCTGTCTTCAACAGATGTCTATACTACTTCCTACTACTTCCCCTCGAGTTGGAAGTTGGCAAAAGTGATCCCGATACTAAAACCCGGAAAAGATCCTTCTTCTTCAAAGAGCTATCGACCAATTAGCCTTCTCCCAGCATTTTCGAAAGTATTCGAAAAAATTATATTAACGCGCATTCTTGCTTTTGCAGATGAGCACAATATATTTTTGGATGAGCAGTTTGGATTCCGAAAAGGTCACTCTACAATTCAGACGAAACAAGTCAGTTTCAAAATCATCTGCCATGGCACTTCTTGATGTTGAAAAAGCATTTGATAATGTTTGGCATAATGGTCTCATTTACAAGCTTCAGAACTTTGGTTTTCCTACATACTTGATAAAAATTATAAAAAAATATCTTTCTGATAGAGCGTTCAATGTTTCTATAAACAATATTTCATCAGAGAAATTCATTGTGAATGCAGGTGTTCCTCAAGGATCCATCTTGGGACCAATTCTTTTCAATATCTACACTTCATGCTTGGTTTTAAAGTCTGTGTTAGGGAACATTTTTCGATGAGAACAAAAGTCCCCCTACTTTCATGTATTTGCAATGCCGATTTCCCCAAGGCTGCTTGGTGTTGATGGCTGTATTAGGGAAACCGTAAATCGGGCCAATCAGAACGATGCAGTTAGGGCGTTTAGATAACGCCTAATATTTTACAGTTATTCAATTGTTTATCTAATGAAAAACAACATTTTGTTAGTTGCGATAGATGCGTAGAAATATTCCCTATCAAGTGATGCAAACATCTCTCCTATCCAGTAAGAAATGTTCGAGCTATAAGCATTCGAAATCTTTCATTTTTTCCTGCATGTTCTGTGTTTAGGTTTTCATTTTACCCTCCATATATTCCGGTTATACGTAGTCCCACGTCAAAACGGCAAATGGTTTTAAAAGTTATAGTTTCTGCAGCAAATTATTTATTGTGCATTCGTCTACATTCGAATTAAAGGTAAAACCTTGTAAAATTATATAGATTTCAATTTATAATTTTTCTCATTGATTTTTAAAGAGGTAAGCGGCCACAGGAGGTTACTCAGCTGGAGGTGCTGGAACCGGGTTTTGTGCCGCTTAAAGATAATTAACTGCCACATCCGCAGCAACCGGCCTGGGAGGAACCATTCGTGCCCGAGGAATGATATTTGGTCTCACTCCGTAAGCATTGTTGATCTGCTGAACGACAATTCTGCGAGCTTTTTCCAACCGATCGGTGTTATTGTTGCGGAAACAGCCGAGTTGATATAGATAGAGCAACACTCCTACGAAAACTACCGTTAAGCATCTTGCCGGAGACGAGTATAGATATACAGGTCGGACTCGATTATATGTGATTCGATTATATACAATTTTGGACTCGATTATATACAGCTTGGAAAAAAAAAATTTTCTAGCTTATTTCAAGAATGAAAGGAGAGCCTTTCAGCGTTAAGGTGATGTTTAAGTGGCTATTACATATGCAGTGGGGTAAAAATCGGGATTTTTTAAGATATTGCTTGAATTTTCACCAGGAATTGTTTAGATCGATATTGCAGCCAAATAATGAAAGATAGAAGTTGGGCGTCAAAGAACGAATTGTAGAGCGGTTAAAGAACTTCAATTTAATTGTTGCAAAACAATGTAGTTCAATTTAAAATTTTAGGATAAAATTAATAATAACACATTAAAAATTATTAACTTTGAAGTTTTTCACTTCCAAAATGTTATTAACATCCACTAATTGAGTTGTTCCACTACTAATCCTGTACTAATTTTTCTCATCTTGCAAATGAAATCATCAAAATTGTCTTCCTTAGCGTACTTTTTAATGTAGAGCCAGTTTGAAGCAACAGAGTCCGAAACAAAAAAAAAACTATCTCTTCTCTGTTCTATAAAAAAAAAAGTGGTAATATCTAATCGTTACTGAAAATAATCTGCCAGTTCCTCTGGGAATTTAAAATAACATTCAAGTGAAAGAGTTTATTTTAATGTTTTCTATCCATGTAACACTGTGACCAAATACATTTGGTTTTGTGATTTTTCAATCAATCGCAATTAACAGAATAGCTTCTGAAGATTATTCTTCCCTATCAGTAGAATATTTCCGTATCCAATATTGGATGCATAAAACCTTGTGTATCCAACGTAACACTCTCGTTTTCGAAGTCCCCCAAATATTCATTCATTCAGAATGAATTCAGATTCAAATTCAAACAAATGATCTCTAAATCAACGATAATCCTACGTCACCCTTGCGGTTATACCATAGATATAACCCACTTCCTGTTTTTCTTGTTGCTGATGCAGTGACGCTAACTGAAACTAGCACAATGTCGCTAGTACTAGCACAATGTCGCATAGACAAGAATTTTTACATTTTCCGGATTTTTTGCAAAAAGGGACTGCATAATAATTATGAAGAGGGTTGGCGATACAACCGAGCCTTGGGGAATTCCCCTTTCTTGGATTTTCAATGAAGATTTTGTGTTGTTGACTATGGCTCTGAGTTCTATTTTCTAGGAAACTTTTCACATAGAAACCTAGTCTTCCACGGATCACCCAGTCGAAGAGACTCTTCAATACTGGATATCTCCATGCTGATCAAATGCTTTACTTAGATAAAGTGATGCCACATCTGCGTGGTGATCTTTCTCAATAACGTCATGTACAATAGCCTGTAGATCTTCGAGGTGATCTTCTGTGCATTTTCCCGCACGAAAAGCGAACTGTCTTGGATCGAGCAGCTTATTAGACTCTAAAAAGGTCTTTAGGCGTCGATTTACTATCCTTTCTAGAACTTTTCCAACACAACTCAAAAGAGTCGAAAATTGTATAGAAGATGTTGGTTTTGACTACGTCTTTCATTTCTGTACCGGGGTGTTAGTTCAAAGTTTCTAAAACGAGAGAGTGACGCTGGACTGCAAGGTTTTGAACGTTAATACCTCTTTACCGGCTGGATGGAGTGGTATAATAATCACTTCATCCAAGAGATAAAATGTCAACGAATTATATGATTGTCACTTATCGGTTCAAAAGCTTAAAAATTGCTTTGAAAGCAAGCTATTGAAATCATAACAATCTTGCTCATTGATGATGATTGGTGATCGCAATGTGTTCCCGAACACGGTCACAAAATATAGGCACATGAAGAAACCGTGATTTGTTTTGCTCGCTTGCATGAGCTTCGTATTACGGAATGGAGGAGTAGGCATGACAATATGGGGTTGCAGTAGAAATGAACACACTTTTAAAATCAAAATTATGAATGAGAATTAATTTTCCCAAACCAAATTAGTACTCTATGTAAATGAAAATCACTTTTGCTTGCAAGTAGTGAAAAAATATCATGCAAAAATTGTGTCTCTAGATAATTTTATATTATAATGTTATGTTCTGGTGAGAATATCTGAAAAATCTGAAAATCTTTTAAATTAGGGTCATAACGACGTACGTCTAATAGGTAAATAACACCAAGAAAAAAATTTCATACAAATTTTAGCAATTTAAAACTGCTTTAAGGGCGACTGATAGAGAATAGCTGGTCTCATACAAACTAATGTCGTATCCAGATGACACCATTCCACCGTCAACGCGAAAAGCAGACATACGCAAGGCGTGAGTACTTTCACTCGCATCGGTTTCTGTTCTGCTTTCGCATGGAACAGTCATGAAAAATTGTTTGCGTATGAATGCGTCCGAGCGAAGTAATATTCGCACCCATTTACGCATTCGGCTTGGTGTTCCCGTGATGTAATCCAATAGCATCAGTTTGACTTGGTGTTCCCGTGATGTAATCCAATAGCATCAGTTTGGCTTGGTGTTCCCGTGATGTAATCCAATAGCATTTGGATCCAAAAATGGTCCAGTCGGTAATTTTTCCGATCATAGAGAACAAACTCATTGCACCCCTGATACGCTCAAAATATTTCAAAAATCCAAATATTTGTCGAGTTGTTATCCAATCAATTTTAGATCGGAACCAATGACGGAGAGGTCGAGAGAGAACGCGGTTTTGGTCATAGAATACGTCAACGGCGATCGCTTCATAAGTTTTCCAACCAGTGCTTTAAACAATCTTTGGTTTTTAAATTACAACATACGAATCAACAAATTAGAAGAATAAAAAAATTGATTGTTCTATTGTACATACCTTTCAATTCATCGACAACAGACATGCTTTCATTGCTAGACAACGTATTTCCAGTATCAGAATTCTTTTGTTTTGAGCCTGTTTGTTGTGAAGGAACGTCATTTCGAATGGCTGAATTTTGTGCGATATCATCTAAAGATTTCTGGATGCAATCACCTGAAAATATACATGAGGGTAAAAAAGTATTTAATGAACATAGCCGGAAAATTACTTCATTTAATTAAAAAAAGTTAAGATAATTTAATCACAGTTGTTATCAATAACCTATTACAATGCAAATTGATTGGACAAAACACTTCAGTTTGTTTGTACTCATACATTTAGTTTACACACCGTCGGTTTCGTACAGAATCATACACGTTTTGTTTTACTTCTACAACTTTTTCGGACACGTTGCAGAGTTATGCTCACACAAACTGCGTCGTCAATCTAAGAACACACGGGAACTTCCGATCGGACACAATTTTTTCTTCACGCGAATTCTCGGGAAACAAAAACACACTTTTAGGTATAGTCTTTTTCTCTACACAAGCCAAAGGATAACTTCAAAAACACACAGCCCTCGGTTGAGTGCAATTTACGGCTGGAATTTTGCAATCGGCTGACTGCACACAAAAATTTTGAAGGTAGCACGGAAGCGGGATCGGTTGAGCCAACACGATGTAATCACCTAAGACAAGACGTGACAACTGGCTTCTTACTCTTCTTTCTGCATTTTCTTCGACCAAGTGCTAGATAACAGGGAAGCGAGATGTGAAGGTTGCCAAATGTTATAAAATTTCGGAAGATTATTTTCCCATGAAAAACATGTGTTCTTCGTATCATGTATTTTCTGAGTTGCATAATTTTTTTTTGTATTAATCTTCCGACCGAATATCACATATTTTAAACAATAAGTATTTTCCTGTTATTTTGGTATCCAAAAAATAAAATGTGAAGAGATAAAGAAAACTAGAAAACGTAGATTTGATAGTAGGTGTATGATATGTTGACATATATGAATTAAATTCAAAGTTCATTTTATTTATCAAGAGATTACGGGCCTTACCGTTTACACTTCAAGATGAAAACGGAATGGACGACACGCCATGAAATTTCGTTTTACGAGTTAGAGAAAATGATGGGTTTTCAGGTAGAATGAACACTCTTCAAATAGAAATTATGAATGAAAATTAACTTCTCCGTATCATATTAGTGTTGATTGTGAATGGAAAACTTTGCTTTCTTCATTTGGTAAAATAATCTCGTACAAAAATTGTGTCTGAAGATAATTTTATATTATAATGAGTAGTTTTAGTGAGAATATCGCAAAGTGTATAGAAAACAGGTCAAGTTAGGGTAAGAAAGACGTTCTTCAAGTAAATAAATAACGCCAAGTAAAAATTTTCATTCAGATTTTAACAATTTAAAAGTGCCTTCGGGCCGAGTAGTAAGACTTGTTAAAAGCTTATTTCGTTTCCAGATATCGATACCGTATCTCTGTCATCGCGGATAAACTTCAATTCGTTTTTACCGTGGAGTGTATACGGAAATAAGGCCTTATAATTTAACTTTGATATCGTTCAAATACTAACAGTACTGAAATATTGATAAAATCATACATTCCCAAATAATAACATAGCGTTTATTCAGGTTTTTTTTTCTGTAGGTATGTATGGTTTATTCAAGTTCCAATATGATTTTAAATACTTTTCTGCTGCGTTGGTTTTTATTTGTTATTAGATTATAATTATATTGCTAACTGCTTTACGGTTGGAAAATAATTGAATGCTCTTCTCTGTTAGGTCGCTGCTATTATGCTATGCTAGATGGCAAAATAATCCCGAAAAGATGTAGGGTGGAAATTCCGATGCAATGTTTCCTTCTCTTCGGGAACACCGGACGTAATAGAAACGAAAATATACAAAAAAAATCCATTATAGAAATTATCGCTAAATTGAAATGTGAATGCAACAATTATTCAATTTTGAATATATTTGGCAACATATTTATCTTTGTTAATTTTGTTTGCAAGTGGTCCGAGTTTGACAGAAGTGGTGGTCCGGAATCGGCCCCCTATTGTCATGTCTCGTCTCAGGCTTCGTTTATTGCGATAGTTGCACCGTATTCGTTCGATTAATAATTGATTTCTGTATCGGGGATCACTAGTCACCAATATATACACAGTAGAATATAAATTGAAGCATTGTTTGTTTACAATGACATAAAGCTGCAAGGTCATCACCTGGTCTTATAGGAGGAGGAAGGAGAATAGAAGGAGTTACAGAGTATTGCTGTACGAATTTTCAAACGCGTTTTTCTCAAAACCATGTTTTTCAATTGGTGGTATCAATATATCAGGATCTACTCGACCGATTTGGCTGATATTTTTTATCAGCATTTAAAAATTAATTATCTAAAGCGTTACATGCCGTTTTGACGTAGAACTACGTCTTTCATTAAGGGTGCCAAATCAGAAAACAGGTCACGTTTTTATGAAATAAAGTTAATGTTAATAACTATTTTTGCCGCGAACAGATTTTGGCGATTTACATACTAAACGAATCGGAAATTCCCTAAGATTTGTTTAATATGCTATACATTGGAATCTCCTGGTTCGTAAATGGTTAAAATTCATGAAAACTTTAAGCGTTTTCATTTTTCCTTACATTTGTTCTGTCCATTTGCGTGCTTTCCAGAACAGAGCTGTCAATAACGAGCATTGAAGGGGAAATCGTAGGATTTAAAGTCTCCGCGAACAGAGGAAAAGAAGAAGATTGAAGGGGAACACTTGCCTAGAGTATAAACAGTGGATCTCGCTGAGGCAAACTTTTATCATTCCACTCCGACCGTCGACAGAGACGGACGTGTTTGGAGCTCCATTCATTACCTGATTTTTAAAAAGCTATTTATTTCTCTTTTCAGATTGTCTACCTGCGATTCATCAACTACCTGTCTGCCCTTGAGGAATACAACAATGGGGAAAACCCGGTCAACCGACCCAGGCATACCACATGGCACCAACAAACGACATCGATCGGACACCGGCAAGGAGCCAATATTAGAAAGAAACCGCTATGCTTTATTGGATGGCCATACCGAGGAGGAACCAACTACCGAGAAAGTAAATGTAGAGAAAAAGGTGAAAGTACCACCTTATTTTACAACATCGAGAGATATAGGAACTTTGAGGTCTGAACTGCTGGCGCTGAAATTGCAGCCAGTTTTTAAAATATGCAGCATCGGGATTAAAATCACTAGTCCCAACCTGGAGCAATATAAAATAATTGGATCATACCTGAAATCAAAAAATCATGAGTTTTACACTCACGATACGCCGTCTGAAAAACCATTTAAGGTGGTGTTGCGAGGTCTTCCTGCTATTGAGTTGGAGGATATTAAAAAAGATCTGGAACAATCATACAATATTCAGCCGTTAGCTGTATATCGGATGACTAGGCATAAAACGCCAGACAATGGGTATTCCAATGTTTTGTACCTGATCCACTTCAAGAAAGGATCAGCCAACATAACTCGCATAAGAGAAATCAGTGAGATCTTCAACATCTCGGTACAATGGGACCGATACAAACCTCAACATCGGGATGTAACACAATGTTCAAATTGCCTTGGTTTCGGACACGGAACAAGAAACTGTCACATGAAAACTCGTTGTGGCAAGTGTGCTGCTGACCACCTAACAAGCACTTGCAGCCTTCCAGAAAAAGAACCTCGCAAATGCGTTAACTGTGGCGAAAGTCACCAAGCCACCAGCCGTAGCTGCACAAAACGTGCGGATTTTAAACGTATCTGGAAGCAAGCTACTGATAAAACACAGAATAGGAAGAAGGTTCCAGAATTTACTGACAAAGAGTTCCCTCCAATGGTTTCTCGCACGATTCCTGTTCTTCCTCCTCTTCCACTTCCTACAGGTCGCCCCCAAACGGCCTCTTCTAGCGAAAAGCCAAAAAAGGAGCAACCGAGCTATAGTAAGGTTGCAGCTATTGGTTTATCACCTACACCAAAACCTTCACCTCATTCCTCTTCTACTGAGGAGCTTTATAGCATGCAAGAACTTGCAACCCTGTTCTTGAACTAGATCGACAGACTAGAAGTTGTCGCAACCAACAGGAACAAGTACAAGTTATGCTACATTTTTATTATAACCATGGATCGGTCATCTCTAAGGCTAATTAATTGGAATGCCTGCTCTCTTAAGAGTAAGCTTATCGAGTTCACTGACTTCCTGGTGACAAACAGCATCGACGTAGCTATCGTTACTGAGACGCATCTTAAACCGAATATTAATATTCGAGTCCCGAATTATCGTCTATTGAGAATGGATCGTGCTGGTTCTGGTGGAGGAGGTGTTGCCTTAGCCATCAGAAATAACATCAGATATCGACTTTTGCCGTGTCTGAAACTCAACATCATCGAAGCTATTGGGGCGGAAATCACATCATCGATTGGGTCTATTATCGTGATTGCGGTCTACTATCCCAAACAGACGTCTATCAGAGATGGCTCAGCGTTGCTTCTTAAAAACGATATCATCAAGCTAACACGAAGGCAGTCGAAATACGTCATCGGCGGGGACATTAATGCTCGACATCAGTCCTGGGGAAACCAAAGGAGGAATCAATATGGAGTGACTCTAAATGATGATCTACAGTGTGGGCGCTACAGGATTCTTAGTCCAGCGACCCCTACATTTCTCGTTCTGGAGTACATTCCATAATTGATTTCTTCATTACCAACATGGATCGCCACATCGGTGATCCTATTGCCCTTAACGAGTTGAGTTCGGATCACTTCCCAGTGATGGTTGAATTGGGAGTGAATGTCGTAGTCAGGAGGCCACAATGTAGACGGGACCATCATCGTGCGAATTGGGTGGAATTCCAGCAGCTTATTGACAACAACATTGATCTCAATCAACCTCTTGAATCTCCCGAAGATATCGAAGCAACAGTCAGCTCTATTCAAACTGCAGTTATTCAGGCTCGCCAAAACCACATCCCAGAAACGATTCAGGTGAGTGACTCTGTTCAAATTGATTCCATTACTAAACATTTGATTAGGCTTCGGAACCTCTATCGAAGGCAGTACCAACGTACTGGTATTCGAGAGAGGAAACGACAGTATAATCAGTTAACCAAGGTTATCCAGGCCAGAATGATTGATCTCCGTAACAAAAAATTCGCAAAATATATTAGTAAACTTCCGAATAACTCAAGCCTTTTTGGAGGCTCGCTAAAATTCTCAAGACCAAGTCTAATCCTATTCCTCCTCTTCTTCAACCTGACAATTCAGAACGATTGATAACACCTGCCGAAAAGGCTAATGCAATTGGCAACCATTTCGCTAGTTCACACAATCTTGGCCAGAACATTACAAGTCCATTTGAAGCTTCGGCGAATGATACTGTAAGGGCTATTGACAATATCCATTCTGTACCTCAAGAGAGTGAAATCATCTCGACTGCAGAGGTTATCTCGGTTATACGCTCGTTGAAGAATATGAAGGCCCCCGGCTTCGACAGTATATTTAACATTGAGTTGAAACATCTTGGTAACAACTTATATGAAATTATGACTTCTGTCTTCAACAGATGTCTATCACTTGGCTACTTCCCCTCGAGTTGGAAGTTGGCAAAAGTGATCCCGATACTAAAACCCGGAAAAGATCCTTCTTCTTCAAAGAGCTATCGACCAATTAGCCTTCTCCCAGCATTTTCGAAAGTATTCGAAAAAATTATATTAACGCGCATTCTTGCTTTTGCAGATGAGCACAATATATTTTTGGATGAGCAGTTTGGATTCCGAAAAGGTCACTCTACAATTCACCAGCTTCGTAGAGTATACAATATAATCAGACGAAACAAGTCAGTTTCAAACTCATCTGCCATGGCACTTCTTGATGTTGAAAAAGCATTTGATAATGTTTGGCATAATGGTCTCATTTACAAGCTTCAGAACTTTGGTTTTCCTACATACTTGATAAAAATTATAAAAAATTATATTTCTGATAGAGCGTTCAATGTTTCTATAAACAATATTTCATCAGAGAAATTCATTGTGAATGCAGGTGTTCCTCAAGGATCCATCTTGGGACCAATTCTTTTCAATATCTACACTTCATGCTTGGTTTTAAAGTCTGTGTTAGGGAACATTTTTCGATGAGAACAAAAGTCCCCCTACTTTCATGTATTTGCAATGCCGATTTCCCCAAGGCTGCTTGGTTTTGATGGCTGTGTTAGGGAAACCGTAAATCGGGCCAATCAGAACGATGCAGTTAGGGCGTTTAGATAACGCCTAATATTTTACAGTTATTCAATTGTTTATCTAATGAAAAACAACATTTTGTTAGTTGCGATAGATGCGTAGAAATATTCCCTATCAAGTGATGCAAACATCTCTCCTATCCAGTAAGAAATGTTCGAGCTATAAGCATTCGAAATCTTTCATTTTTTCCTGCATGTTCTGTGTTTAGGTTTTCATTTTACCCTCCATATATTCCGGTTATACGTAGTCCCACGTCAAAACGGCAAATGGTTTTAAAAGTTATAGTTTCTGCAGCAAATTATTTATTGTGCATTCGTCTACATTTGAATTAAAGGTAAAACCTTGTAAAATTATATAGATTTCAATTTATAATTTTTCTCATTGATTTTTAAAGAGGTAAGCGGCCACAGGAGGTTACTCAGCTGGAGGTGCTGGAACCGGGTTTTGTGCCGCTTAAAGATAATTAACTGCCACATCCGCAGCAACCGGCCTGGGAGGAACCATTCGTGCCCGAGGAATGATATTTGGTCTCACTCCGTAAGCATTGTTGATCTGCTGAACGACAATTCTGCGAGCTTTTTCCAACCGATCGGTGTTATTGTTGCGGAAACAGCCGAGTTGATATAGATAGAGCAACACTCCTACGAAAACTACCGTTAAGCATCTTGCCGGAGACGAGTATAGATATACAGGTCGGACTCGATTATATGTGATTCGATTATATACAATTTTGGACTCGATTATATACAGCTTGGAAAAAAATTTTTTTCTAGCTTATTTCAAGAAGGAAAGGAGAGCGTTAAGGTGATGTTTAAGTGGCTATTACATGTGCAGTGGGGTAAAAATCGGGATTTTTTAAGATATTGCTTGAATTTTCACCAGGAATTGTTTAGATCGATATTGCAGCCAAATAATGAAAGATAGAAGTTGGGCGTCAAAGAACGAATTGTAGAGCGGTTAAAGAACTTCAATTTAATTGTTGCAAAACAATGTAGTTCAATTTAAAATTTTAGGATAAAATTAATAATAACACATTAAAAATTATTAACTTTGAAGTTTTTCACTTCCAAAATGTTATTAACATCCACTAATTGAGTTGTTCCACTACTAATCCTGTACTAATTTTTCTCATCTTGCAAATGAAATCATCAAAATTGTCTTCCTTAGCGTACTTTTTAATGTAGAGCCAGTTTGAAGCAACAGAGTCCGAAACAAAAAAAAACTATCTCTTCTCTGTTCTATAAAAAAAATGTGGTAATATCTAATCGTTACTGAAAATAATCTGCCAGTTCCTCTGGGAATTTAAAATTACATTCAAGTGTTTTCTATCCATGTAACACTGTGACCAAATACATTTGGTTTTGTGATTTTTCAATCAATCGCAATTAACAGAATAGCTTCTGAAGATTATTCTTCCCTATCAGTAGAATATTTCCGTATCCAATATTGGATGCATAAAACCTTGTGCATCCAACGTAACACTCTCGTTTTCGAAGTCCCCCAAATATTCATTCATTCAGAATGAATTCAGATTCAAATTCAAACAAATGATCTCTAAATCAACGATAGTCCACGTCACCCTTGCGGTTATACCATAGATATAACCCACTTCCTGTTTTTCTTGTTGCTGATGCAGTGACGCTAACTGAAACTAGCACAATGTCGCTAGTACTAGCACAATGTCGCATAGACAAGAATTTTTACATTTTCCGGATTTTTTGCAAAAAGGGACTGCATAATAATTATGAAGAGGGTTGGCGATACAACCGAGCCTTGGGGAATTCCCCTTTCTTGGATTTTCAATGAAGATTTTGTGTTGTTGACTATGGCTCTGAGTTCTATTTTCTAGGAAACTTTTCACATAGAAACCTAGTCTTCCACGGATCACCCAGTCGAAGAGACTCTTCAATACTGGATATCTCCATGCTGATCAAATGCTTTATTTAGATAAAGTGATGCCACATCTGCGTGGTGATCTTTCTCAATAACGTCATGTACAATAGCCTGTAGATCTTCGAGGTGATCTTCTGTGCATTTTCCCGCACGAAAAGCGAACTGTCTTGGATCGAGCAGCTTATTAGACTCTAAAAAGGTCTTTAGGCGTCGATTTACTATCCTTTCTAGAACTTTTCCAACACAACTCAAAAGAGTCGAAAATTGTATAGAAGATGTTGGTTTTGACTACGTCTTTCATTTCTGTACCGGGGTGTTAGTTCAAAGTTTCTAAAACGAGAGAGTGACGCTGGACTGCAAGGTTTTGAACGTTAATACCTCTTTACCGGCTGGATGGAGTGGTATAATAATCACTTCATCCAAGAGATAAAATGTCAACGAATTATATGATTGTCACTTATCGGTTCAAAAGCTTAAAAATTGCTTTGAAAGCAAGCTATTGAAATCATAACAATCTTGCTCATTGATGATGATTGGTGATCGCAATGTGTTCCCGAACACGGTCACAAAATATAGGCACATGAAGAAACCGTGATTTGTTTTGCTCGCTTGCATGAGCTTCGTATTACGGAATGGAGGAGTAGGCATGACAATATGGGGTTGCAGTAGAAATGAACACACTTTTAAAATCAAAATTATGAATGAGAATTAATTTTCCCAAACCAAATTAGTACTCTATGTAAATGAAAATCACTTTTGCTTGCAAGTAGTGAAAAAATATCATGCAAAAATTGTGTCTCTAGATAATTTTATATTATAATGTTATGTTCTGGTGAGAATATCTGAAAAATCTGAAAATCTTTTAAATTAGGGTCATAACGACGTACGTCTAATAGGTAAATAACACCAAGAAAAAAATTTCATACAAATTTTAGCAATTTGAAACTGCTTTAAGGGCGACTGATAGAGAATAGCTGGTCTCATACAAACTAATGTCGTATCCAGATGACACCATTCCACCGTCAACGCGAAAAGCAGACATACGCAAGGCGTGAGTACTTTCACTCGCATCGGTTTCTGTTCTGCTTTCGCATGGAACAGTCATGAAAAATTGTTTGCGTATGAATGCGTCCGAGCGAAGTAATATTCGCACCCATTTACGCATTCGGCTTGGTGTTCCCGTGATGTAATCCAATAGCATCAGTTTGACTTGGTGTTCCCGTGATGTAATCCAATAGCATCAGTTTGGCTTGGTGTTCCCGTGATGTAATCCAATAGCATTTGGATCCAAAAATGGTCCAGTCGGTAATTTTTCCGATCATAGAGAACAAACTCATTGCACCCCTGATACGCTCAAAATATTTCAAAAATCCAAATATTTGTCGAGTTGTTATCCAATCAATTTTAGATCGGAACCAATGACGGAGAGGTCGAGAGAGAACGCGGTTTTGGTCATAGAATACGTCAACGGCGATCGCTTCATAAGTTTTCCAACCAGTGCTTTAAACAATCTTTGGTTTTTAAATTACAACATACGAATCAACAAATTAGAAGAATAAAAAAATTGATTGTTCTATTGTACATACCTTTCAATTCATCGACAACAGACATGCTTTCATTGCTAGACAACGTATTTCCAGTATCAGAATTCTTTTGTTTTGAGCCTGTTTGTTGTGAAGGAACGTCATTTCGAATGGCTGAATTTTGTGCGATATCATCTAAAGATTTCTGGATGCAATCACCTGAAAATATACATGAGGGTAAAAAAGTATTTAATGAAAGTCATAGCCGGAAAATTACTTCATATAATTAAAAAAAGTTAAGATAATTTAATCACAGTTGTTATCAATAACCTATTACAATGCAAATTGATTGGACAAAACACTTCAGTTTGTTTGTACTCATACATTTAGTTTACACACCGTCGGTTTCGTACAGAATCATACACGTTTTGTTTTACTTCTACAACTTTTTCGGACACGTTGCAGAGTTATGCTCACACAAACTGCGTCGTCAATCTAAGAACACACGGGAACTTCCGATCGGACACAATTTTTTCTTCACGCGAATTCTCGGGAAACAAAAACACACTTTTAGGTATAGTCTTTTTCTCTACACAAGCCAAAGGATAACTTCAAAAACACACAGCCCTCGGTTGAGTGCAATTTACGGCTGGAATTTTGCAATCGGCTGACTGCACACAAAAATTTTGAAGGTAGCACGGAAGCGGGATCGGTTGAGCCAACACGATGTAATCACCTAAGACAAGACGTGACAACTGGCTTCTTACTCTTCTTTCTGCATTTTCTTCGACCAAGTGCTAGATAACAGGGAAGCGAGATGTGAAGGTTGCCAAATGTTATAAAATTTCGGAAGATTATTTTCCCATGAAAAACATGTGTTCTTCGTATCATGTATTTTCTGAGTTGCATAATTTTTTTATGTATTAATCTTCCGACCGAATATCACATATTTTAAACAATAAGTATTTTCCTGTTATTTTGGTATCCAAAAAATAAAATGTGAAGAGATAAAGAAAACTAGAAAACGTAGATTTGATAGTAGGTGTATGATATGTTGACATATATGAATTAAATTCAAAGTTCATTTTATTTATCAAGAGATTACGGGCCTTACCGTTTACACTTCAAGATGAAAACGGAATGGACGACACGCCATGAAATTTCGTTTTACGAGTTAGAGAAAATGATGGGTTTTCAGGTAGAATGAACACTCTTCAAATAGAAATTATGAATGAAAATTAACTTCTCCGTATCATATTAGTGTTGATTGTGAATGGAAAACTTTGCTTTCTTCATTTGGTAAAATAATCTCGTACAAAAATTGTGTCTGAAGATAATTTTATATTATAATGAGTAGTTTTAGTGAGAATATCGCAAAGTGTATAGAAAACAGGTCAAGTTAGGGTAAGAAAGACGTTCTTCAAGTAAATAAATAACGCCAAGTAAAAATTTTCATTCAGGTTTTAACAATTTAAAAGTGCCTTCGGGCCGAGTAGTAAGACTTGTTAAAAGCTTATTTCGTTTCCAGATATCGATACCGTATCTCTGTCATCGCGGATAAACTTCAATTCGTTTTTACCGTGGAGTGTATACGGAAATAAGGCCTTATAATTTAACTTTGATATCGTTCAAATACTAACAGTACTGAAATATTGATAAAATCATACATTCCCAAATAATAACATAGCGTTTATTCAGGTTTTTTTTTTCTGTAGGTATGTATGGTTTATTCAAGTTCCAATATGGTTTTAAATACTTTTCTGCTGCGTTGGTTGTTATTTGTTATTAGATTATAATTATATTGCTAACTGCTTTACGGTTGGAAAATAATTGAATGCTCTTCTCTGTTAGGTCGCTGCTATTATGCTATGCTAGATGGCAAAATAATCCCGAAAAGATGTAGGGTGGAAATTCCGATGCAATGTTTCCTTCTCTTCGGGAACACCGGACGTAATAGAAACGAAAATATACAAAAAAAATCCATTATAGAAATTATCGCTAAATTGAAATGTGAATGCAACAATTATTCAATTTTGAATATATTTGGCAACATATTTATCTTTGTTAATTTTGTTTGCAAGTGGTCCGAGTTTGACAGAAGTGGTGGTCCGGAATCGGCCCCCTATTGTCATGTCTCGTCTCAGGCTTCGTTTATTGCGATAGTTGCACCGTATTCGTTCGATTAATAATTGATTTCTGTATCGGGGATCACTAGTCACCAATATATACACAGTAGAATATAAATTGAAGCATTGTTTGTTTACAATGACATAAAGCTGCAAGGTCATCACCTGGTCTTATAGGAGGAGGAAGGAGAATAGAAGGAGTTACAGAGTATTGCTGTACGAATTTTCAAACGCGTTTTTCTCAAAACCATGTTTTTCAATTGGTGGTATCAATATATCAGGATCTACTCGACCGATTTGGCTGATATTTTTTATCAGCATTTAAAAATTAATTATCTAAAGCGTTACATGCCGTTTTGACGTAGAACTACGTCTTTCATTAAGGGTGCCAAATCAGAAAACAGGTCACGTTTTTATGAAATAAAGTTAATGTTAATAACTATTTTTGCCGCGAACAGATTTTGGCGATTTACATACTAAACGAATCGGAAATTCCCTAAGATTTGTTTAATATGCTATACATTGGAATCTCCTGGTTCGTAAATGGTTAAAATTCATGAAAACTTTAAGCGTTTTCATTTTTCCTTACATTTGTTCTGTCCATTTGCGTGCTTTCCAGAACAGAGCTGTCAATAACGAGCATTGAAGGGGAAATCGTAGGAGTTAAAGTCTCCGCGAACAGAGGAAAAGAAGAAGATTGAAGGGGAACACTTGCCTAGAGTATAAACAGTGGATCTCGCTGAGGCAAACTTTTATCATTCCACTCCGACCGTCGACAGAGACGGACGTGTTTGGAGCTCCATTCATTACCTGATTTTTAAAAAGCTATTTATTTCTCTTTTCAGATTGTCTACCTGCGATTCATCAACTACCTGTCTGCCCTTGAGGACTACAACAATGGGGAAAACCCGGTCAACCGACCCAGGCATACCACATGGCACCAACAAACGACATCGATCGGACACCGGCAAGGAGCCAATATTAGAAAGAAACCGCTATGCTTTATTGGATGGCCATACCGAGGAGGAACCAACTACCGAGAAAGTAAATGTAGAGAAAAAGGTGAAAGTACCACCTTATTTTACAACATCGAGAGATATAGGAACTTTGAGGTCTGAACTGCTGGCGCTGAAATTGCAGCCAGTTTTTAAAATATGCAGCATCGGGATTAAAATCACTAGTCCCAACCTGGAGCAATATAAAATAATTGGATCATATCTGAAATCAAAAAATCATGAGTTTTACACTCACGATACGCCGTCTGAAAAACCATTTAAGGTGGTGTTGCGAGGTCTTCCTGCTATTGAGTTGGAGGATATTAAAAAAGATCTGGAACAATCATACAATATTCAGCCGTTAGCTGTATATCGGATGACTAGGCATAAAACGCCAGACAATGGGTATTCCAATGTTTTGTACCTGATCCACTTCAAGAAAGGATCAGCCAACATAACTCGCATAAGAGAAATCAGTGAGATCTTCAACATCTCGGTACAATGGGACCGATACAAACCTCAACATCGGGATGAAACGCAATGTTCAAATTGCCTTGGTTTCGGACACGGAACAAGAAACTGTCACATGAAAACTCGTTGTGGCAAGTGTGCTGCTGACCACCTAACAAGCACTTGCAGCCTTCCAGAAAAAGAACCTCGCAAATGCGTTAACTGTGGCGAAAGTCACCAAGCCACCAGCCGTAGCTGCACAAAACGTGCGGATTTTAAACGTATCTGGAAGCAAGCTACTGATAAAACACAGAATAGGAAGAAGGTTCCAGAATTTACTGACAAAGAGTTCCCTCCAATGGTTTCTCGCACGATTCCTGTTCTTCCTCCTCTTCCACTTCCTACAGGTCGCCCCCAAACGGCCTCTTCTAGCGAAAAGCCAAAAAAGGAGCAACCGAGCTATAGTAAGGTTGCAGCTATTGGTTTATCACCTACACCAAAACCTTCACCTCATTCCTCTTCTACTGAGGAGCTTTATAGCATGCAAGAACTTGCAACCCTGTTCTTGAACTAGATCGACAGACTAGAAGTTGTCGCAACCAACAGGAACAAGTACAAGTTATGCTACATTTTTATTATAACCATGGATCGGTCATCTCTAAGGCTAATTAATTGGAATGCCTGCTCTCTTAAGAGTAAGCTTATCGAGTTCACTGACTTCCTGGTGACAAACAGCATCGACGTAGCTATCGTTACTGAGACGCATCTTAAACCGAATATTAATATTCGAGTCCCGAATTATCGTCTATTGAGAATGGATCGTGCTGGTTCTGGTGGAGGAGGTGTTGCCTTAGCCATCAGAAATAACATCAGATATCGACTTTTGCCGTGTCTGAAACTCAACATCATCGAAGCTATTGGGGCGGAAATCACATCATCGATTGGGTCTATTATCGTGATTGCGGTCTACTATCCCAAACAGACGTCTATCAGAGATGGCTCAGCGTTGCTTCTTAAAAACGATATCATCAAGCTAACACGAAGGCAGTCGAAATACGTCATCGGCGGGGACATTAATGCTCGACATCAGTCCTGGGGAAACCAAAGGAGGAATCAATATGGAGTGACTCTAAATGATGATCTACAGTGTGGGCGCTACAGGATTCTTAGTCCAGCGACCCCTACTCGCATTTCTCGTTCTGGAGTACATTCCATAATTGATTTCTTCATTACCAACATGGATCGCCACATCGGTGATCCTATTGCCCTTAACGAGTTGAGATCGGATCACTTCCCAGTGATGGTTGAATTGGGAGTGAATGTCGTAGTCAGGAGGCCACAATGTAGACGGGACCATCATCGTGCGAATTGGGTGGAATTCCAGCAGCTTATTGACAACAACATTGATCTCAATCAGCCTCTTGAATCTCCCGAAGATATCGAAGCAACAGTCAGCTCTATTCAAACTGCAGTTATTCAGGCTCGCCAAAACCACATCCCAGAAACGATTCAGGTGAGTGACTCTGTTCAAATTGATTCCATTACTAAACATTTGATTAGGCTTCGGAACCTCTATCGAAGGCAGTACCAACGTACTGGTATTCGAGAGAGGAAACGACAGTATAATCAGTTAACCAAGGTTATCCAGGCCAGAATGATTGATCTCCGTAACAAAAAATTCGCAAAAGATATTAGTAAACTTCCGAATAACTCCAAGCCTTTTTGGAGGCTCGCTAAAATTCTCAAGACCAAGTCTAATCCTATTCCTCCTCTTCTTCAACCTGACAATTCAGAACGATTGATAACACCTGCCGAAAAGGCTAATGCAATTGGCAACCATTTCGCTAGTTCACACAATCTTGGCCAGAACATTACAAGTCCATTTGAAGCTTCGGCGAATGATACTGTAAGGGCTATTGACAATATCCATTCTGTACCTCAAGAGAGTGAAATCATCTCGACTGCAGAGGTTATCTCGGTTATACGCTCGTTGAAGAATATGAAGGCCCCCGGCTTCGACAGTATATTTAACATTGAGTTGAAACATCTTAGTAACAACTTATATGAAATTATGACTACTGTCTTCAACAGATGTCTATCACTTGGCTACTTCCCCTCGAGTTGGAAGTTGGCAAAAGTGATCCCGATACTAAAACCCGGAAAAGATCCTTCTTCTTCAAAGAGCTATCGACCAATTAGCCTTCTCCCAGCATTTTCGAAAGTATTCGAAAAAATTATATTAACGCGCATTCTTGCTTTTGCAGATGAGCACAATATATTTTTGGATGAGCAGTTTGGATTCCGAAAAGGTCACTCTACAATTCACCAGCTTCGTAGAGTATACAATATAATCAGACGAAACAAGTCAGTTTCAAAATCATCTGCCATGGCACTTCTTGATGTTGAAAAAGCATTTGATAATGTTTGGCATAATGGTCTCATTTACAAGCTTCAGAACTTTGGTTTTCCTACATACTTGATAAAAATTATAAAAAATTATCTTTCTGATAGAGCGTTCAATGTTTCTATAAACAATATTTCATCAGAGAAATTCATTGTGAATGCAGGTGTTCCTCAAGGATCCATCTTGGGACCAATTCTTTTCAATATCTACACTTCATGCTTGGTTTTAAAGTCTGTGTTAGGGAACATTTTTCGATGAGAACAAAAGTCCCCCTACTTTCATGTATTTGCAATGCCGATTTCCCCAAGGCTGCTTGGTTTTGATGGTTGTGTTAGGGAAACCGTAAATCGGGCCAATCAGAACGATGCAGTTAGGGCGTTTAGATAACGCCTAATATTTTACAGTTATTCAATTGTTTATCTAATGAAAAACAACTTTTTGTTAGTTGCGATAGATGCGTAGAAATATTCCCTATCAAGTGATGCAAACATCTCTCCTATCCAGTAAGAAATGTTCGAGCTATAAGCATTCGAAATCTTTCATTTTTTCCTGCATGTTCTGTGTTTAGGTTTTCATTTTACCCTCCATATATTCCGGTTATACGTAGTCCCACGTCAAAACGGCAAATGGTTTTAAAAGTTATAGTTTCTGCAGCAAATTATTTATTGTGCATTCGTCTACATTCGAATTAAAGGTAAAACCTTGTAAAATTATATAGATTTCAATTTATAATTTTTCTCATTGATTTTTAAAGAGGTAAGCGGCCACAGGAGGTTACTCAGCTGGAGGTGCTGGAACCGGGTTTTGTGCCGCTTAAAGATAATTAACTGCCACATCCGCAGCAACCGGCCTGGGAGGAACCATTCGTGCCCGAGGAATGATATTTGGTCTCACTCCGTAAGCATTGTTGATCTGCTGAACGACAATTCTGCGAGCTTTTTCCAACCGATCGGTGTTATTGTTGCGGAAACAGCCGAGTTGATATAGATAGAGCAACACTCCTACGAAAACTACCGTTAAGCATCTTGCCGGAGACGAGTATAGATATACAGGTCGGACTCGATTATATGTGATTCGATTATATACAATTTTGGACTCGATTATATACAGCTTGGAAAAAAAAATTTTTCTAGCTTATTTCAAGAAGGAAAGGAAAGCCTTTCAGCGTTAAGGTGATGTTTAAGTGGCTATTACATGTGCAGTGGGGTAAAAATCGGGATTTTTTAAGATATTGCTTGAATTTTCACCAGGAATTGTTTAGATCGATATTGCAGCCAAATAATGAAAGATAGAAGTTGGGCGTCAAAGAACGAATTGTAGAGCGGTTAAAGAACTTCAATTTAATTGTTGCAAAACAATGTAGTTCAATTTAAAATTTTAGGATAAAATTAATAATAACACATTAAAAACTCGCATTTCTCGTTCTGGAGTACATTCCATAATTGATTTCTTCATTACCAACATGGATCGCCACATCGGTGATCCTATTGCCCTTAACGAGTTGAGTTCGGATCACTTCCCAGTGATGGTTGAATTGGGAGTGAATGTCGTAGTCAGGAGGCCACAATGTAGACGGGACCATCATCGTGCGAATTGGGTGGAATTCCAGCAGCTTATTGACAACAACATTGATCTCAATCAGCCTCTTGAATCTCCCGAAGATATCGAAGCAACAGTCAGCTCTATTCAAACTGCAGTTATTCAGGCTCGCCAAAACCACATCCCAGAAACGATTCAGGTGAGTGACTCTGTTCAAATTGATTCCATTACTAAACATTTGATTAGGCTTCGGAACCTCTATCGAAGGCAGTACCAACGTACTGGTATTCGAGAGAGGAAACGACAGTATAATCAGTTAACCAAGGTTATCCAGGCCAGAATGATTGATCTCCGTAACAAAAAATTCGCAAAAGATATTAGTAAACTTCCGAATAACTCCAAGCCTTTTTGGAGGCTCGCTAAAATTCTCAAGACCAAGTCTAATCCTATTCCTCCTCTTCTTCAACCTAACAATTCAGAACGATTGATAACACCTGCCGAAAAGGCTAATGCAATTGGCAACCATTTCGCTAGTTCACACAATCTTGGCCAGAACATTACAAGTCCATTTGAAGCGGACTTTTAGGCTAATGCAATTGGCAACCATTTCCATTTTTTTTTAAGATATTGCTTGAATTTTCACCAGGAATTGTTTAGATCGATATTGCAGCCAAATAATGAAAGATAGAAGTTGGGCGTCAAAGAACGAATTGTAGAGCGGTTAAAGAACTTCAATTTAATTGTTGCAAAACAATGTAGTTCAATTTAAAATTTTAGGATAAAATTAATAATAACACATTAAAAATTATTAACTTTGAAGTTTTTCACTTCCAAAATGTTATTAACATCCACTAATTGAGTTGTTCCACTACTAATCCTGTACTAATTTTTCTCATCTTGCAAATGAAATCATCAAAATTGTCTTCCTTAGCGTACTTTTTAATGTAGAGCCAGTTTGAAGCAACAGAGTCCGAAACAAAAAAAACTATCTCTTCTCTGTTCTATAAACAAAATGTGGTAATATCTAATCGTTACTGAAAATAATCTGCCAGTTCCTCTGGGAATTTAAAATAACATTCAAGTGAAAGAGTTTATTTTAATGTTTTCTATCCATGTAACACTGTGACCAAATACATTTGGTTTTGTGATGTTTCAATCAATCGCAATTAACAGAATAGCTTCTGAAGATTATTCTTCACTATCAGTAGAATATTTCCGTATCCAATATTGGATGCATAAAACCTTGTGCATCCAACGTAACACTCTCGTTTTCGAAGTCCCCCAAATATTCATTCATTCAGAATGAATTCAGATTCAAATTCAAACAAATGATCTCTAAATCAACGATAGTCCTACGTCACCCTTGCAACCGCAATATAGATACCATAGATATAACCCACTTCCTGTTTTTCTTGTTGCTGATGCAGTGACGCTAACTGAAACTAGCACAATGTCGCTAGTACTAGCACAATGTCGCATAGACAAGAATTTTTACATTTTCCGGATTTTTTGCAAAAAGGGACTGCATAATAATTATGAAGAGGGTTGGCGATACAACCGAGCCTTGGGGAATTCCCCTTTCTTGGATTTTCAATGAAGATTTTGTGTTGTTGACTATGGCTCTGAGTTCTATTTTCTAGGAAACTTTTCACATAGAAACCTAGTCTTCCACGGATCACCCAGTCGAAGAGACTCTTCAATACTGGATATCTCCATGCTGATCAAATGCTTTACTTAGATAAAGTGATGCCACATCTGCGTGGTGATCTTTCTCAATAACGTCATGTACAATAGCCTGTAGATCTTCGAGGTGATCTTCTGTGCATTTTCCCGCACGAAAAGCGAACTGTCTTGGATCGAGCAGCTTATTAGACTCTAAAAAGGTCTTTAGGCGTCGATTTACTATCCTTTCTAGAACTTTTCCAACACAACTCAAAAGAGTCGAAAATTGTATAGAAGATGTTGGTTTTGACTACGTCTTTCATTTCTGTACCGGGGTGTTAGTTCAAAGTTTCTAACACGAGAGAGTGACGCTGGACTGCAAGGTTTTGAACGTTAATACCTCTTTACCGGCTGGATGGAGTGGTATAATAATCACTTAATCCAAGAGATAAAATGTCAACGAATTATATGATTGTCACTTATCGGTTCAAAAGCTTAAAAATTGCTTTGAAAGCAAGCTATTAAAATCATAACAATCTTGCTCATTGATGATGATTGGTGATCGCAATGTGTTCCCGAACACGGTCACAAAATATAGGCACATGAAGAAACCGTGATTTGTTTTGCTCGCTTGCATGAGTGTTTGGGCATTGAGCTTCGTATTACGGAATGGAGGAATAGGCATGACAATATGGGGTTGCAGTAGAAATGAACACACTTTTAAAATCAAAATTATGAATGAGAATTAATTTTCCCAAACCAAATTAGTACTCTATGTAAATGAAAATCACTTTTGCTTGCAAGTAGTGAAAAAATATCATGCAAAAATTGTGTCTCTAGATAATTTTATATTATAATGTTATGTTCTGGTGAGAATATCTGAAAAATCTGAAAATCGTTTAAATTAGGGTCATAACGACGTACGTCTAATAGGTAAATAACACCAAGAAAAAAATTTCATACAAATTTTAGCAATTTAAAACTGCTTTAAGGGCGACTGATAGAGAATAGCTGGTCTCATACAAACTAATGTCGTATCCAGATGACACCATTCCACCGTCAACGCGAAAAGCAGACATACGCAAGGCGTGAGTACTTTCACTCGCATCGGTTTCTGTTCTGCTTTCGCATGGAACAGTCATGAAAAATTGTTTGCGTATGAATGCGTCCGAGCGAAGTAATATTCGCACCCATTTACGCATTCGGCTTGGTGTTCCCGTGATGTAATCCAATAGCATCAGTTTGGCTTGGTGTTCCCGTGATGTAATCCAATAGCATCAGTTTGGCTTGGTGTTCCCGTGATGTAATCCAATAGCATTTGGATCCAAAAATGGTCCAGTCGGTAATTTTTCCGATCATAGAGAACAAACTCATTGCACCACTGATACGCTCAAAATATTTCAAAAATCCAAATATTTGTCGAGTTGTTATCCAATCAATTTTAGATCGGAACCAATGACGGAGAGGTCGAGAGAGAACGCGGTTTTGGTCATAGAATACGTCAACGGCGATCGCTTCATAAGTTTTCCAACCAGTGCTTTAAACAATCTTTGGTTTTTAAATTACAACATACGAATCAACAAATTAGAAGAATAAAAAAATTGATTGTTCTATTGTACATACCTTTCAATTCATCGACAACAGACATGCTTTCATTGCTAGACAACGTATTTCCAGTATCAGAATTCTTTTGTTTTGAGCCTGTTTGTTGTGAAGGAACGTCATTTCGAATGGCTGAATTTTGTGCGATATCGTCTAAAGATTTCTGGATGCAATCACCTGAAAATATACATGAGGGTAAAAAAGTATTTAATGAAAGTCATAGCCGGAAAATTACTTCATTTAATTAAAAAAAGTTAAGATAATTTAATCACAGTTGTTATCAATAACCTATTACAATGCAAATTGATTGGACAAAACACTTCAGTTTGTTTGTACTCATACATTTAGTTTACACACCGTCGGTTTCGTACAGAATCATACACGTTTTGTTTTACTTCTACAACTTTTTCGGACACGTTGCAGAGTTATGCTCACACAAACTGCGTCGTCAATCTAAGGACACACGGGAACTTCCGATCGGACACAATTTTTTCTTCACGCGAATTCTCGGGAAACAAAAACACACTTTTAGGTATAGTCTTTTTCTCTACACAAGCCAAAGGATAACTTCAAAAACACACAGCCCTCGGTTGAGTGCAATTTACGGCTGGAATTTTGCAATCGGCTGACTGCACACAAAAATTTTGAAGGTAGCAACGGAAGCGGGATCGGTTGAGCCAACACGATGTAATCACCTAAGAAAAGACGTGACAACTGGCTTCTTACTCTTCTTTCTGCATTTTCTTCGACCAAGTGCTAGATAACAGGGAAGCGAGATGTGAAGGTTGCCAAATGTTATAAAATTTCGGAAGATTATTTTCCCATGAAAAACATGTGTTCTTCGTATCATGTATTTTCTGAGTTGCATAATTTTTTTTGTATTAATCTTCCGACCGAATATCACATATTTTAAACAATAAGTATTTTCCTGTTATTTTGGTATCCAAAAAATAAAATGTGAAGAGATAAAGAAAACTAGAAAACGTAGATTTGATAGTAGGTGTATGATATGTTGACATATATGAATTAAATTCAAAGTTCATTTTATTTATCAAGAGATTACGGGCCTTACCGTTTACACTTCAAGATGAAAACGGAATGGACGACACGCCATGAAATTTCGTTTTACGAGTTAGAGAAAATGATGGGTTTTCAGGTAGAATGAACACTCTTCAAATAGAAATTATGAATGAAAATTAACTTCTCCGTATCATATTAGTGTTGATTGTGAATGGAAAACTTTGCTTTCTTCATTTGGTAAAATAATCTCGTACAAAAATTGTATCTGAAGATAATTTTATATTATAATGAGTAGTTTTAGTGAGAATATCGCAAAATGTATAGAAAACAGGTCAAGTTAGGGTAAGAAAGACGTTCTTCAAGTAAATAAATAACGCCAAGTAAAAATTTTCATTCAGGTTTTAACAATTTAAAAGTGCCTTCGGGCCGAGTAGTAAGACTTGTTAAAAGCTTATTTCGTTTCCAGATATCGATACCGTATCTCTGTCATCGCGGATAAACTTCAATTCGTTTTTACCGTGGAGTGTATACGGAAATAAGGCCTTATAATTTAACTTTGATATCGTTCAAATACTAACAGTACTGAAATATTGATAAAATCATACATTCCCAAATAATAACATAGCGTTTATTCAGGTTTTTTTTTCTGTAGGTATGTATGGTTTATTCAAGTTCCAATATGATTTTAAATACTTTTCTGCTGCGTTGGTTGTTATTTGTTATTAGATTATAATTATATTGCTAACTGCTTTACGGTTGGAAAATAATTGAATGCTCTTCTCTGTTAGGTCGCTGCTATTATGCTATGCTAGATGGCAAAATAATCCCGAAAAGATGTAGGGTGGAAATTCCGATGCAATGTTTCCTTCTCTTCGGGAACACCGGACGTAATAGAAACGAAAATATACAAAAAAAAAATCCATTATAGAAATTATCGCTAAATTGAAATGTGAATGCAACAATTATTCAATTTTGAATATATTTGGCAACATATTTATCTTTGTTAATTATTTTACTCATTAGCCAATCAGAAGGCGAGTTGCAAGTGGTCCGAGTTTGACAGAAGTGGTGGTCCGGAATCGGCCCCCTATTGTCATGTCTCGTCTCAGGCTTCGTTTATTGCGATAGTTGCACCGTATTCGTTCGATTAATAATTGATTTCTGTATCGGGGATCACTAGTCACCAATATCTACACAGTAGAATATAAATTGAAGCATTGTTTGTTTACAATGACATAAAGCTGCAAGGTCATCACCTGGTCTTATAGAAGGAGGAAGGAGAATAGAAGGAGTTACAGAGTATTGCTGTACGAATTTTCAAACGCGTTTTTCTCAAAACCATGTTTTTCAATTGGTGGTATCAATATATCAGGATCTACTCGACCGATTTGGCTGATATTTTTTATCAGCATTTAAAAATTAATTATCTAAAGCGTTACATGCCGTTTTGACGTAGAACTACGTCTTTCATTAAGGGTGCCAAATCAGAAAACAGGTCACGTTTTTATGAAATAAAGTTAATGTTAATAACTATTTTTGCCGCGAACAGATTTTGGCGATTTACATACTAAACGAATCGGAAATTCCCTAAGATTTGTTTAATATGCTATACATTGGAATCTCCTGGTTTGTAAATGGTTAAAATTCATGAAAACTTTAAGCGTTTTCATTTTTCCTTACATTTGTTCTGTCCATTTGCGTGCTTTCCAGAACAGAGCTGTCAATAACGGGCATTGAAGGGGAAATCGTAGGATTTAAAGTCTCCGCGAACAGAGGAAAAGAAGAAGATTGAAGGGGAACACTTGCCTAGAGTATAAACAGTGGATCTCGCTGAGGCAAACTTTTATCATTCCACTCCGACCGTCGACAGAGACGGACGTTATCTCGGTTATACGCTCGTTGAAGAATATGAAGGCCCCCGGCTTCGACAGTATATTTAACATTGAGTTGAAACATCTTAGTAACAACTTATATGAAATTATGACTTCTGTCTTCAACAGATGTCTATCACTTGGCTACTTCCCCTCGAGTTGGAAGTTGGCAAAAGTGATCCCGATACTAAAACCCGGAAAAGATCCTTCTTCTTCAAAGAGCTATCGACCAATTAGCCCTCTCCCAGCATTTTCGAAAGTATTCGAAAAAATTATATTAACGCGCATTCTTGCTTTTGCAGATGAGCACAATATATTTTTGGATGAGCAGTTTGGATTCCGAAAAGGTCACTCTACAATTCACCAGCTTCGTAGAGTATACAATATAATCAGACGAAACAAGTCAGTTTCAAAATCATCTGCCATGGCACTTCTTGATGTTGAAAAAGCATTTGATAATGTTTGGCATAATGGTCTCATTTACAAGCTTCAGAACTTTGGTTTTCCTACATACTTGATAAAAATTATAAAAAATTATCTTTCTGATAGAGCGTTCAATGTTTCTATAAACAATATTTCATCAGAGAAATTCATTGTGAATGCAGGTGTTCCTCAAGGATCCATCTTGGGACCAATTCTTTTCAATATCTACACTTCATGCTTGGTTTTAAAGTCTGTGTTAGGGAACATTTTTCGATGAGAACAAAAGTCCCCCTACTTCCATGTATTTGCAATGCCGATTTCCCCAAGGCTGCTTGGTTTTGATGGCTGTGTTAGGGAAACCGTAAATCGGGCCAATCAGAACGATGCAGTTAGGGCGTTTAGATAACGCCTAATATTTTACAGTTATTCAATTGTTTATCTAATGAAAAACAACATTTTGTTAGTTGCGATAAATGCGTAGAAATATTCCCTATCAAGTGATGCAAACATCTCTCCTATCCAGTAAGAAATGTTCGAGCTATAAGCATTCGAAATCTTTCATTTTTTCCTGCATGTTCTGTGTTTAGGTTTTCATTTTACCCTCCATATATTCCGGTTATACGTAGTCCCACGTCAAAACGGCAAATGGTTTTAAAAGTTATAGTTTCTGCAGCAAATTATTTATTGTGCATTCGTCTACATTCGAATTAAAGGTAAAACCTTGTAAAATTATATAGATTTCAATTTATAATTTTTCTCATTGATTTTTAAAGAGGTAAGCGGCCACAGGAGGTTACTCAGCTGGAGGTGCTGGAACCGGGTTTTGTGCCGCTTAAAGATAATTAACTGCCACATCCGCAGCAACCGGCCTGGGAGGAACCATTCGTGCCCGAGGAATGATATTTGGTCTCACTCCGTAAGCATTGTTGATCTGCTGAACGACAATTCTGCGAGCTTTTTCTAACCGATCGGTGTTATTGTTGCGGAAACAGCCGAGTTGATATAGATAGAGCAACACTCCTACGAAAACTACCGTTAAGCATCTTGCCGGAGACGAGTATAGATATACAGGTCGGACTCGATTATATGTGATTCGATTATATACAATTTTGGACTCGATTATATACAGCTTGGAAAAAAAATTTTTTCTAGCTTATTTCAAGAAGGAAAGGAGAGCCTTTCAGCGTTAAGGTGATGTTTAAGTGGCTATTACATGTGCAGTGGGGTAAAAATCGGGATTTTTTAAGATATTGCTTGAATTTTCACCAGGAATTGTTTAGATCGATATTGCAGCCAAATAATGAAAGATAGAAGTTGGGCGTCAAAGAACGAATTGTAGAGCGGTTAAAGAACTTCAATTTAATTGTTGCAAAACAATGTAGTTCAATTTAAAATTTTAGGATAAAATTAATAATAACACATTAAAAATTATTAACTTTGAAGTTTTTCACTTCCAAAAAGTTATTAACATCCACTAATTGAGTTGTTCCACTACTAATCCTGTACTAATTTTTCTCATCTTGCAAATGAAATCATCAAAATTGTCTTCCTTAGCGTACTTTTTAATGTAGAGCCAGTTTGAAGCAACAGAGTCCGAAACAAAAAAAAAACTATCTCTTCTCTGTTCTATAAAAAAAATGTGGTAATATCTAATCGTTACTGAAAATAATCTGCCAGTTCCTCTGGGAATTTAAAATTACATTCAAGTGTTTTCTATCCATGTAACACTGTGACCAAATACATTTGGTTTTGTGAATTTCAATCAATCGCAATTAACAGAATAGCTTCTGAAGATTATTCTTCCCTATCAGTAGAATATTTCCGTATCCAATATTGGATGCATAAAACCTTGTGCATCCAACGTAACACTCTCGTTTTCGAAGTCCCCCAAATATTCATTCATTCAGAATGAATTCAGATTCAAATTCAAACAAATGATCTCTAAATCAACGATAGTCCTACGTCACCCTTGCGGTTATACCATAGATATAACCCACTTCCTGTTTTTCTTGTTGCTGATGCAGTGACGCTAACTGAAACTAGCACAATGTCGCTAGTACTAGCACAATGTCGCATAGACAAGAATTTTTACATTTTCCGGATTTTTTGCAAAAAGGGACTGCATAATAATTATGAAGAGGGTTGGCGATACAACCGAGCCTTGGGGAATTCCCCTTTCTTGGATTTTCAATGAAGATTTTGTGTTGTTGACTATGGCTCTGAGTTCTATTTTCTAGGAAACTTTTCACATAGAAACCTAGTCTTCCACGGATCACCCAGTCGAAGAGACTCTTCAATACTGGATATCTCCATGCTGATCAAATGCTTTACTTAGATAAAGTGATGCCACATCTGCGTGGTGATCTTTCTCAATAACGTCATGTACAATAGCCTGTAGATCTTCGAGGTGATCTTCTGTGCATTTTCCCGCACGAAAAGCGAACTGTCTTGGATCGAGCAGCTTATTAGACTCTAAAAAGGTCTTTAGGCGTCGATTTACTATCCTTTCTAGAACTTTTCCAACACAACTCAAAAGAGTCGAAAATTGTATAGAAGATGTTGGTTTTGACTACGTCTTTCATTTCTGTACCGGGGTGTTAGTTCAAAGTTTCTAAAACGAGAGAGTGACGCTGGACTGCAAGGTTTTGAACGTTAATACCTCTTTTCCGGCTGGATGGAGTGGTATAATAATCACTTCATCCAAGAGATAAAATGTCAACGAATTATATGATTGTCACTTATCGGTTCAAAAGCTTAAAAATTGCTTTGAAAGCAAGCTATTGAAATCATAACAATCTTGCTCATTGATGATGATTGGTGATCGCAATGTGTTCCCGAACACGGTCACAAAATATAGGCACATGAAGAAACCGTGATTTGTTTTGCTCGCTTGCATGAGTGTTTGGGCATTGAGCTTCGTATTACGGAATGGAGGAGTAGGCATGACAATATGGGGTTGCAGTAGAAATGAACACACTTTTAAAATCAAAATTATGAATGAGAATTAATTTTCCCAAACCAAATTAGTACTCTATGTAAATGAAAATCACTTTTGCTTGCAAGTAGTGAAAAAATATCATGCAAAAATTGTGTCTCTAGATAATTTTATATTATAATGTTATGTTCTGGTGAGAATATCTGAAAAATCTGAAAATCGTTTAAACTAGGGTCATAACGACGTACGTCTAATAGGTAAATAACACCAAGAAAAAAATTTCATACAAATTTTAGCAATTTAAAACTGCTTTAAGGGCGACTGATAGAGAATAGCTGGTCTCATACAAACTAATGTCGTATCCAGATGACACCATTCCACCGTCAACGCGAAAAGCAGACATACGCAAGGCGTGAGTACTTTCACTCGCATCGGTTTCTGTTCTGCTTTCGCATGGAACAGTCATGAAAAATTGTTTGCGTATGAATGCGTCCGAGCGAAGTAATATTCGCACCCATTTACGCATTCGGCTTGGTGTTCCCGTGATGTAATCCAATAGCATCAGTTTGGCTTGGTGTTCCCGTGATGTAATCCAATAGCATCAGTTTGGCTTGGTGTTCCCGTGATGTAATCCAATAGCATTTGGATCCAAAAATGGTCCAGTCGGTAATTTTTCCGATCATAGAGAACAAACTCATTGCACCACTGATACGCTCAAAATATTTCAAAAATCCAAATATTTGTCGAGTTGTTATCCAATCAATTTTAGATCGGAACCAATGACGGAGAGGTCGAGAGAGAACGCGGTTTTGGTCATAGAATACGTCAACGGAGATCGCTTCATAAGTTTTCCAACCAGTGCTTTAAACAATCTTTGGTTTTTAAATTACAACATACGAATCAACAAATTAGAAGAATAAAAAAATTGATTGTTCTATTGTACATACCTTTCAATTCATCGACAACAGACATGCTTCTGATACTGGAAATACGTTGTCTAGCAATGGCTAGACAACGTATTTCCAGTATCAGAATTCTTTTGTTTTGAGCCTGTTTGTTGTGAAGGAACGTCATTTCGAATGGCTGAATTTTGTGCGATATCGTCTAAAGATTTCTGGATGCAATCACCTGAAAATATACATGAGGGTAAAAAAGTATTTAATGAAAGTCATAGCCGGAAAATTACTTCATTTAATTAAAAAAAGTTAAGATAATTTAATCACAGTTGTTATCAATAACCTATTACAATGCAAATTGATTGGACAAAACACTTCAGTTTGTTTGTACTCATACATTTAGTTTACACACCGTCGGTTTCGTACAGAATCATACACGTTTTGTTTTACTTCTACAACTTTTTCGGACACGTTGCAGAGTTATGCTCACACAAACTGCGTCGTCAATCTAAGGACACACGGGAACTTCCGATCGGACACAATTTTTTCTTCACGCGAATTCTCGGGAAACAAAAACACACTTTTAGGTATAGTCTTTTTCTCTACACAAGCCAAAGGATAACTTCAAAAACACACAGCCCTCGGTTGAGTGCAATTTACGGCTGGAATTTTGCAATCGGCTGACTGCACACAAAAATTTTGAAGGTAGCAACGGAAGCGGGATCGGTTGAGCCAACACGATGTAATCACCTAAGAAAAGACGTGACAACTGGCTTCTTACTCTTCTTTCTGCATTTTCTTCGACCAAGTGCTAGATAACAGGGAAGCGAGATGTGAAGGTTGCCAAATGTTATAAAATTTCGGAAGATTATTTTCCCATGAAAAACATGTGTTCTTCGTATCATGTATTTTCTGAGTTGCATAATTTTTTTTGTATTAATCTTCCGACCGAATATCACATATTTTAAACAATAAGTATTTTCCTGTTATTTTGGTATCCAAAAAATAAAATGTGAAGAGATAAAGAAAACTAGAAAACGTAGATTTGATAGTAGGTGTATGATATGTTGACATATATGAATTAAATTCAAAGTTCATTTTATTTATCAAGAGATTACGGGCCTTACCGTTTACACTTCAAGATGAAAACGGAATGGACGACACGCCATGAAATTTCGTTTTACGAGTTAGAGAAAATGATGGGTTTTCAGGTAGAATGAACACTCTTCAAATAGAAATTATGAATGAAAATTAACTTCTCCGTATCATATTAGTGTTGATTGTGAATGGAAAACTTTGCTTTCTTCATTTGGTAAAATAATCTCGTACAAAAATTGTATCTGAAGATAATTTTATATTATAATGAGTAGTTTTAGTGAGAATATCGCAAAATGTATAGAAAACAGGTCAAGTTAGGGTAAGAAAGACGTTCTTCAAGTAAATAAATAACGCCAAGTAAAAATTTTCATTCAGGTTTTAACAATTTAAAAGTGCCTTCGGGCCGAGTAGTAAGACTTGTTAAAAGCTTATTTCGTTTCCAGATATCGATACCGTATCTCTGTCATCGCGGATAAACTTCAATTCGTTTTTACCGTGGAGTGTATACGGAAATAAGGCCTTATAATTTAACTTTGATATCGTTCAAATACTAACAGTACTGAAATATTGATAAAATCATACATTCCCAAATAATAACATAGCGTTTATTCAGGTTTTTTTTTCTGTAGGTATGTATGGTTTATTCAAGTTCCAATATGATTTTAAATACTTTTCTGCTGCGTTGGTTGTTATTTGTTATTAGATTATAATTATATTGCTAACTGCTTTACGGTTGGAAAATAATTGAATGCTCTTCTCTGTTAGGTCGCTGCTATTATGCTATGCTAGATGGCAAAATAATCCCGAAAAGATGTAGGGTGGAAATTCCGATGCAATGTTTCCTTCTCTTCGGGAACACCGGACGTAATAGAAACGAAAATATACAAAAAAAATCCATTATAGAAATTATCGCTAAATTGAAATGTGAATGCAACAATTATTCAATTTTGAATATATTTGGCAACATATTTATCTTTGTTAATTATTTTACTCATTAGCCAATCAGAAGGCGAGTTGCAAGTGGTCCGAGTTTGACAGAAGTGGTGGTCCGGAATCGGCCCCCTATTTTCATGTCTCGTCTCAGGCTTCGTTTATTGCGATAGTTGCACCGTATTCGTTCGATTAATAATTGATTTCTGTATCGGGGATCACTAGTCACCAATATCTACACAGTAGAATATAAATTGAAGCATTGTTTGTTTACAATGACATAAAGCTGCAAGGTCATCACCTGGTCTTATAGAAGGAGGAAGGAGAATAGAAGGAGTTACAGAGTATTGCTGTACGAATTTTCAAACGCGTTTTTCTCAAAACCATGTTTTTCAATTGGTGGTATCAATATATCAGGATCTACTCGACCGATTTGGCTGATATTTTTTATCAGCATTTAAAAATTAATTATCTAAAGCGTTACATGCCGTTTTGACGTAGAACTACGTCTTTCATTAAGGGTGCCAAATCAGAAAACAAGTCACGTTTTTATGAAATAAAGTTAATGTTAATAACTATTTTTGCCGCGAACAGATTTTGGCGATTTACATACTAAACGAATCGGAAATTCCCTAAGATTTGTTTAATATGCTATACATTGGAATCTCCTGGTTTGTAAATGTTTAAAATTCATGAAAACTTTAAGCGTTTTCATTTTTCCTTACATTTGTTCTGTCCATTTGCGTGCTTTCCAGAACAGAGCTGTCAATAACGAGCATTGAAGGGGAAATCGTAGGATTTAAAGTCTCCGCGAACAGAGGAAAAGAAGAAGATTGAAGGGGAACACTTGCCTAGAGTATAAACAGTGGATCTCGCTGAGGCAAACTTTTATCATTCCACTCCGACCGTCGACAGAGACGGACGTGTTTGGAGCTCCATTCATTACCTGATTTTTAAAAAGCTATTTATTTCTCTTTTCAGATTGTCTACCTGCGATTCATCAACTACCTGTCTGCCCTTGAGGACTACAACAATGGGGAAAACCCGGTCAACCGACCCAGGCATACCACATGGCACCAACAAACGACATCGATCGGACACCGGCAAGGAGCCAATATTAGAAAGAAACCGCTATGCTTTATTGGATGGCCATACCGAGGAGGAACCAACTACCGAGAAAGTAAATGTAGAGAAAAAGGTGAAAGTACCACCTTATTTTACAACATCGAGAGATATAGGAACTTTGAGGTCTGAACTGCTGGCGCTGAAATTGCAGCCAGTTTTTAAAATATGCAGCATCGGGATTAAAATCACTAGTCCCAACCTGGAGCAATATAAAATAATTGGATCATACCTGAAATCAAAAAATCATGAGTTTTACACTCACGATACGCCGTCTGAAAAACCATTTAAGGTGGTGTTGCGAGGTCTTCCTGCTATACAATATTCAGCCGTTAGCTGTATATCGGATGACTAGGCATAAAACGCCAGACAATGGGTATTCCAATGTTTTGTACCTGATCCACTTCAAGAAAGGATCAGCCAACATAACTCGCATAAGAGAAATCAGTGAGATCTTCAACATCTCGGTACAATGGGACCGATACAAACCTCAACATCGGGATGTAACGCAATGTTCAAATTGCCTTGGTTTCGGACACGGAACAAGAAACTGTCACATGAAAACTCGTTGTGGCAAGTGTGCTGCTGACCACCTAACAAGCACTTGCAGCCTTCCAGAAAAAGAACCTCGCAAATGCGTTAACTGTGGCGAAAGTCACCAAGCCACCAGCCGTAGCTGCACAAAACGTGCGGATTTTAAACGTATCTGGAAGCAAGCTACTGATAAAACACAGAATAGGAAGAAGGTTCCAGAATTTACTGACAAAGAGTTCCCTCCAATGGTTTCTCGCACGATTCCTGTTCTTCCTCCTCTTCCACTTCCTACAGGTCGCCCCCAAACGGCCTCTTCTAGCGAAAAGCCAAAAAAGGAGCAACCGAGCTATAGTAAGGTTGCAGCTATTGGTTTATCACCTACACCAAAACCTTCACCTCATTCCTCTTCTACTGAGGAGCTTTATAGCATGCAAGAACTTGCAACCCTGTTCTTGAACTAGATCGACAGACTAGAAGTTGTCGCAACCAACAGGAACAAGTACAAGTTATGCTACATTTTTATTATAACCATGGATCGGTCATCTCTAAGGCTAATTAATTGGAATGCCTGCTCTCTTAAGAGTAAGCTTATCGAGTTCACTGACTTCCTGGTGACAAACAGCATCGACGTAGCTATCGTTACTGAGACGCATCTTAAACCGAATATTAATATTCGAGTCCCGAATTATCGTCTATTGAGAATGGATCGTGCTGGTTCTGGTGGAGGAGGTGTTGCCTTAGCCATCAGAAATAACATCAGATATCGACTTTTGCCGTGTCTGAAACTCAACATCATCGAAGCTATTGGGGCGGAAATCACAACATCGATTGGGTCTATTATCGTGATTGCGGTCTACTATCCCAAACAGACGTCAATCAGAGATGGCTCAGCGTTGCTTCTTAAAAACGATATCATCAAGCTAACACGAAGGCAGTCGAAATACGTCATCGGCGGGGACATTAATGCTCGACATCAGTCCTGGGGAAACCAAAGGAGGAATCAATATGGAGTGACTCTAAATGATGATCTACAGTGTGGGCGCTACAGGATTCTTAGTCCAGCGACCCCTACATTTCTCGTTCTGGAGTACATTCCATAATTGATTTCTTCATTACCAACATGGATCGCCACATCGGTGATCCTATTGCCCTTAACGAGTTGAGTTCGGATCACTTCCCAGTGATGGTTGAATTGGGAGTGAATGTCGTAGTCAGGAGGCCACAATGTAGACGGGACCATCATCGTGCGAATTGGGTGGAATTCCAGCAGCTTATTGACAACAACATTGATCTCAATCAACCTCTTGAATCTCCCGAAGATATCGAAGCAACAGTCAGCTCTATTCAAACTGCAGTTATTCAGGCTCGCCAAAACCACATCCCAGAAACGATTCAGGTGAGTGACTCTGTTCAAATTGATTCCATTACTAAACATTTGATTAGGCTTCGGAACCTCTATCGAAGGCAGTACCAACGTACTGGTATTCGAGAGAGGAAACGACAGTATAATCAGTTAACCAAGGTTATCCAGGCCAGAATGATTGATCTCCGTAACAAAAAATTCGCAAAAGATATTAGTAAACTTCCGAATAACTCCAAGCCTTTTTGGAGGCTCGCTAAAATTCTCAAGACCAAGTCTAATCCTATTCCTCCTCTTCTTCAACCTGACAATTCAGAACGATTGATAACACCTGCCGAAAAGGCTAATGCAATTGGCAACCATTTCGCTAGTTCACACAATCTTGGCCAGAACATTACAAGTCCATTTGAAGCTTCGGCGAATGATACTGTAAGGGCTATTGACAATATCCATTCTGTACCTCAAGAGAGTGAAATCATCTCGACTGCAGAGGTTATCTCGGTTATACGCTCGTTGAAGAATATGAAGGCCCCCGGCTTCGACAGTATATTTAACATTGAGTTGAAACATCTTAGTAACAACTTATATGAAATTATGACTACTGTCTTCAACAGATGTCTATCACTTGGCTACTTCCCCTCGAGTTGGAAGTTGGCAAAAGTGATCCCGATACTAAAACCCGGAAAAGATCCTTCTTCTTCAAAGAGCTATCGACCAATTAGCCTTCTCCCAGCATTTTCGAAAGTATTCGAAAAAATTATATTAACGCGCATTCTTGCTTTTGCAGATGAGCACAATATATTTTTGGATGAGCAGTTTGGATTCCGAAAAGGTCACTCTACAATTCACCAGCTTCGTAGAGTATACAATATAATCAGACGAAACAAGTCAGTTTCAAACTCATCTGCCATGGCACTTCTTGATGTTGAAAAAGCATTTGATAATGTTTGGCATAATGGTCTCATTTACAAGCTTCAGAACTTTGGTTTTCCTACATACTTGATAAAAATTATAAAAAATTATATTTCTGATAGAGCGTTCAATGTTTCTATAAACAATATTTCATCAGAGAAATTCATTGTGAATGCAGGTGTTCCTCAAGGATCCATCTTGGGACCAATTCTTTTCAATATCTACACTTCATGCTTGGTTTTAAAGTCTGTGTTAGGGAACATTTTTCGATGAGAACAAAAGTCCCCCTACTTTCATGTATTTGCAATGCCGATTTCCCCAAGGCTGCTTGGTTTTGATGGCTGTGTTAGGGAAACCGTAAATCGGGCCAATCAGAACGATGCAGTTAGGGCGTTTAGATAACGCCTAATATTTTACAGTTATTCAATTGTTTATCTAATGAAAAACAACATTTTGTTAGTTGCGATAGATGCGTAGAAATATTCCCTATCAAGTGATGCAAACATCTCTCCTATCCAGTAAGAAATGTTCGAGCTATAAGCATTCGAAATCTTTCATTTTTTCCTGCATGTTCTGTGTTTAGGTTTTCATTTTACCCTCCATATATTCCGGTTATATGTAGTCCCACGTCAAAACGGCAAATGGTTTTAAAAGTTATAGTTTCTGCAGCAAATTATTTATTGTGCATTCGTCTACATTTGAATTAAAGGTAAAACCTTGTAAAATTATATAGATTTCAATTTATAATTTTTCTCATTGATTTTTAAAGAGGTAAGCGGCCACAGGAGGTTACTCAGCTGGAGGTGCTGGAACCGGGTTTTGTGCCGCTTAAAGATAATTAACTGCCACATCCGCAGCAACCGGCCTGGGAGGAACCATTCGTGCCCGAGGAATGATATTTGGTCTCACTCCGTAAGCATTGTTGATCTGCTGAACGACAATTCTGCGAGCTTTTTCCAACCGATCGGTGTTATTGTTGCGGAAACAGCCGAGTTGATATAGATAGAGCAACACTCCTACGAAAACTACCGTTAAGCATCTTGCCGGAGACGAGTATAGATATACAGGTCGGACTCGATTATATGTGATTCGATTATATACAATTTTGGACTCGATTATATACAGCTTGGAAAAAAAAAATTTTTCTAGCTTATTTCAAGAAGGAAAGGAGAGCCTTTCAGCGTTAAGGTGATGTTTAAGTGGCTATTACATGTGCAGTGGGGTAAAAATCAGGATTTTTTAAGATATTGCTTGAATTTTCACCAGGAATTGTTTAGATCGATATTGCAGCCAAATAATGAAAGATAGAAGTTGGGCGTCAAAGAACGAATTGTAGAGCGGTTAAAGAACTTCAATTTAATTGTTGCAAAACAATGTAGTTCAATTTAAAATTTTAGGATAAAATTAATAATAACACATTAAAAATTATTAACTTTGAAGTTTTTCACTTCCAAAATGTTATTAACATCCACTAATTGAGTTGTTCCACTACTAATCCTGTACTAATTTTTCTCATCTTGCAAATGAAATCATCAAAATTGTCTTCCTTAGCGTACTTTTTAATGTAGAGCCAGTTTGAAGCAACAGAGTCCGAAACAAAAAAAAACTATCTCTTCTCTGTTCTATAAAAAAAATGTGGTAATATCTAATCGTTACTGAAAATAATCTGCCAGTTCCTCTGGGAATTTAAAATTACATTCAAGTGTTTTCTATCCATGTAACACTGTGACCAAATACATTTGGTTTTGTGATTTTTCAATCAATCGCAATTAACAGAATAGCTTCTGAAGATTATTCTTCCCTATCAGTAGAATATTTCCGTATCCAATATTGGATGCATAAAACCTTGTGCATCCAACGTAACACTCTCGTTTTCGAAGTCCCCCAAATATTCATTCATTCAGAATGAATTCAGATTCAAATTCAAACAAATGATCTCTAAATCAACGATAGTCCTACGTCACCCTTGCGGTTATACCATAGATATAACCCACTTCCTGTTTTTCTTGTTGCTGATGCAGTGACGCTAACTGAAACTAGCACAATGTCGCTAGTACTAGCACAATGTCGCATAGACAAGAATTTTTACATTTTCCGGATTTTTTGCAAAAAGGGACTGCATAATAATTATGAAGAGGGTTGGCGATACAACCGAGCCTTGGGGAATTCCCCTTTCTTGGATTTTCAATGAAGATTTTGTGTTGTTGACTATGGCTCTGAGTTCTATTTTCTAGGAAACTTTTCACATAGAAACCTAGTCTTCCACGGATCACCCAGTCGAAGAGACTCTTCAATACTGGATATCTCCATGCTGATCAAATGCTTTATTTAGATAAAGTGATGCCACATCTGCGTGGTGATCTTTCTCAATAACGTCATGTACAATAGCCTGTAGATCTTCGAGGTGATCTTCTGTGCATTTTCCCGCACGAAAAGCGAACTGTCTTGGATCGAGCAGCTTATTAGACTCTAAAAAGGTCTTTAGGCGTCGATTTACTATCCTTTCTAGAACTTTTCCAACACAACTCAAAAGAGTCGAAAATTGTATAGAAGATGTTGGTTTTGACTACGTCTTTCATTTCTGTACCGGGGTGTTAGTTCAAAGTTTCTAAAACGAGAGAGTGACGCTGGACTGCAAGGTTTTGAACGTTAATACCTCTTTACCGGCTGGATGGAGTGGTATAATAATCACTTCATCCAAGAGATAAAATGTCAACGAATTATATGATTGTCACTTATCGGTTCAAAAGCTTAAAAATTGCTTTGAAAGCAAGCTATTGAAATCATAACAATCTTGCTCATTGATGATGATTGGTGATCGCAATGTGTTCCCGAACACGGTCACAAAATATAGGCACATGAAGAAACCGTGATTTGTTTTGCTCGCTTGCATGAGCTTCGTATTACGGAATGGAGGAGTAGGCATGACAATATGGGGTTGCAGTAGAAATGAACACACTTTTAAAATCAAAATTATGAATGAGAATTAATTTTCCCAAACCAAATTAGTACTCTATGTAAATGAAAATCACTTTTGCTTGCAAGTAGTGAAAAAATATCATGCAAAAATTGTGTCTCTAGATAATTTTATATTATAATGTTATGTTCTGGTGAGAATATCTGAAAAATCTGAAAATCTTTTAAATTAGGGTCATAACGACGTACGTCTAATAGGTAAATAACACCAAGAAAAAAATTTCATACAAATTTTAGCAATTTGAAACTGCTTTAAGGGCGACTGATAGAGAATAGCTGGTCTCATACAAACTAATGTCGTATCCAGATGACACCATTCCACCGTCAACGCGAAAAGCAGACATACGCAAGGCGTGAGTACTTTCACTCGCATCGGTTTCTGTTCTGCTTTCGCATGGAACAGTCATGAAAAATTGTTTGCGTATGAATGCGTCCGAGCGAAGTAATATTCGCACCCATTTACGCATTCGGCTTGGTGTTCCCGTGGTGTAATCCAATAGCATCAGTTTGACTTGGTGTTCCCGTGATGTAATCCAATAGCATCAGTTTGGCTTGGTGTTCCCGTGATGTAATCCAATAGCATTTGGATCCAAAAATGGTCCAGTCGGTAATTTTTCCGATCATAGAGAACAAACTCATTGCACCCCTGATACGCTCAAAATATTTCAAAAATCCAAATATTTGTCGAGTTGTTATCCAATCAATTTTAGATCGGAACCAATGACGGAGAGGTCGAGAGAGAACGCGGTTTTGGTCATAGAATACGTCAACGGCGATCGCTTCATAAGTTTTCCAACCAGTGCTTTAAACAATCTTTGGTTTTTAAATTACAACATACGAATCAACAAATTAGAAGAATAAAAAAATTGATTGTTCTATTGTACATACCTTTCAATTCATCGACAACAGACATGCTTTCATTGCTAGACAACGTATTTCCAGTATCAGAATTCTTTTGTTTTGAGCCTGTTTGTTGTGAAGGAACGTCATTTCGAATGGCTGAATTTTGTGCGATATCATCTAAAGATTTCTGGATGCAATCACCTGAAAATATACATGAGGGTAAAAAAGTATTTAATGAAAGTCATAGCCGGAAAATTACTTCATATAATTAAAAAAAGTTAAGATAATTTAATCACAGTTGTTATCAATAACCTATTACAATGCAAATTGATTGGACAAAACACTTCAGTTTGTTTGTACTCATACATTTAGTTTACACACCGTCGGTTTCGTACAGAATCATACACGTTTTGTTTTACTTCTACAACTTTTTCGGACACGTTGCAGAGTTATGCTCACACAAACTGCGTCGTCAATCTAAGAACACACGGGAACTTCCGATCGGACACAATTTTTTCTTCACGCGAATTCTCGGGAAACAAAAACACACTTTTAGGTATAGTCTTTTTCTCTACACAAGCCAAAGGATAACTTCAAAAACACACAGCCCTCGGTTGAGTGCAATTTACGGCTGGAATTTTGCAATCGGCTGACTGCACACAAAAATTTTGAAGGTAGCACGGAAGCGGGATCGGTTGAGCCAACACGATGTAATCACCTAAGACAAGACGTGACAACTGGCTTCTTACTCTTCTTTCTGCATTTTCTTCGACCAAGTGCTAGATAACAGGGAAGCGAGATGTGAAGGTTGCCAAATGTTATAAAATTTCGGAAGATTATTTTCCCATGAAAAACATGTGTTCTTCGTATCATGTATTTTCTGAGTTGCATAATTTTTTTTTGTATTAATCTTCCGACCGAATATCACATATTTTAAACAATAAGTATTTTCCTGTTATTTTGGTATCCAAAAAATAAAATGTGAAGAGATAAAGAAAACTAGAAAACGTAGATTTGATAGTAGGTGTATGATATGTTGACATATATGAATTAAATTCAAAGTTCATTTTATTTATCAAGAGATTACGGGCCTTACCGTTTACACTTCAAGATGAAAACGGAATGGACGACACGCCATGAAATTTCGTTTTACGAGTTAGAGAAAATGATGGGTTTTCAGGTAGAATGAACACTCTTCAAATAGAAATTATGAATGAAAATTAACTTCTCCGTATCATATTAGTGTTGATTGTGAATGGAAAACTTTGCTTTCTTCATTTGGTAAAATAATCTCGTACAAAAATTGTGTCTGAAGATAATTTTATATTATAATGAGTAGTTTTAGTGAGAATATCGCAAAGTGTATAGAAAACAGGTCAAGTTAGGGTAAGAAAGACGTTCTTCAAGTAAATAAATAACGCCAAGTAAAAATTTTCATTCAGGTTTTAACAATTTAAAAGTGCCTTCGGGCCGAGTAGTAAGACTTGTTAAAAGCTTATTTCGTTTCCAGATATCGATACCGTATCTCTGTCATCGCGGATAAACTTCAATTCGTTTTTACCGTGGAGTGTATACGGAAATAAGGCCTTATAATTTAACTTTGATATCGTTCAAATACTAACAGTACTGAAATATTGATAAAATCATACATTCCCAAATAATAACATAGCGTTTATTCAGGTTTTTTTTTTCTGTAGGTATGTATGGTTTATTCAAGTTCCAATATGGTTTTAAATACTTTTCTGCTGCGTTGGTTGTTATTTGTTATTAGATTATAATTATATTGCTAACTGCTTTACGGTTGGAAAATAATTGAATGCTCTTCTCTGTTAGGTCGCTGCTATTATGCTATGCTAGATGGCAAAATAATCCCGAAAAGATGTAGGGTGGAAATTCCGATGCAATGTTTCCTTCTCTTCGGGAACACCGGACGTAATAGAAACGAAAATATACAAAAAAAATCCATTATAGAAATTATCGCTAAATTGAAATGTGAATGCAACAATTATTCAATTTTGAATATATTTGGCAACATATTTATCTTTGTTAATTTTGTTTGCAAGTGGTCCGAGTTTGACAGAAGTGGTGGTCCGGAATCGGCCCCCTATTGTCATGTCTCGTCTCAGGCTTCGTTTATTGCGATAGTTGTACCGTATTCGTTCGATTAATAATTGATTTCTGTATCGGGGATCACTAGTCACCAATATATACACAGTAGAATATAAATTGAAGCATTGTTTGTTTACAATGACATAAAGCTGCAAGGTCATCACCTGGTCTTATAGGAGGAGGAAGGAGAATAGAAGGAGTTACAGAGTATTGCTGTACGAATTTTCAAACGCGTTTTTCTCAAAACCATGTTTTTCAATTGGTGGTATCAATATATCAGGATCTACTCGACCGATTTGGCTGATATTTTTTATCAGCATTTAAAAATTAATTATCTAAAGCGTTACATGCCGTTTTGACGTAGAACTACGTCTTTCATTAAGGGTGCCAAATCAGAAAACAGGTCACGTTTTTATGAAATAAAGTTAATGTTAATAACTATTTTTGCCGCGAACAGATTTTGGCGATTTACATACTAAACGAATCGGAAATTCCCTAAGATTTGTTTAATATGCTATACATTGGAATCTCCTGGTTCGTAAATGGTTAAAATTCATGAAAACTTTAAGCGTTTTCATTTTTCCTTACATTTGTTCTGTCCATTTGCGTGCTTTCCAGAACAGAGCTGTCAATAACGAGCATTGAAGGGGAAATCGTAGGATTTAAAGTCTCCGCGAACAGAGGAAAAGAAGAAGATTGAAGGGGAACACTTGCCTAGAGTATAAACAGTGGATCTCGCTGAGGCAAACTTTTATCATTCCACTCCGACCGTCGACAGAGACGGACGTGTTTGGAGCTCCATTCATTACCTGATTTTTAAAAAGCTATTTATTTCTCTTTTCAGATTGTCTACCTGCGATTCATCAACTACCTGTCTGCCCTTGAGGACTACAACAATGGGGAAAACCCGGTCAACCGACCCAGGCATACCACATGGCACCAACAAACGACATCGATCGGACACCGGCAAGGAGCCAATATTAGAAAGAAACCGCTATGCTTTATTGGATGGCCATACCGAGGAGGAACCAACTACCGAGAAAGTAAATGTAGAGAAAAAGGTGAAAGTACCACCTTATTTTACAACATCGAGAGATATAGGAACTTTGAGGTCTGAACTGCTGGCGCTGAAATTGCAGCCAGTTTTTAAAATATGCAGCATCGGGATTAAAATCACTAGTCCCAACCTGGAGCAATATAAAATAATTGGATCATACCTGAAATCAAAAAATCATGAGTTTTACACTCACGATACGCCGTCTGAAAAACCATTTAAGGTGGTGTTGCGAGGTCTTCCTGCTATTGAGTTGGAGGATATTAAAAAAGATCTGGAACAATCATACAATATTCAGCCGTTAGCTGTATATCGGATGACTAGGCATAAAACGCCAGACAATGGGTATTCCAATGTTTTGTACCTGATCCACTTCAAGAAAGGATCAGCCAACATAACTCGCATAAGAGAAATCAGTGAGATCTTCAACATCTCGGTACAATGGGACCGATACAAACCTCAACATCGGGATGTAACGCAATGTTCAAATTGCCTTGGTTTCGGACACGGAACAAGAAACTGTCACATGAAAACTCGTTGTGGCAAGTGTGCTGCTGACCACCTAACAAGCACTTGCAGCCTTCCAGAAAAAGAACCTCGCAAATGCGTTAACTGTGGCGAAAGTCACCAAGCCACCAGCCGTAGCTGCACAAAACGTGCGGATTTTAAACGTATCTGGAAGCAAGCTACTGATAAAACACAGAATAGGAAGAAGGTTCCAGAATTTACTGACAAAGAGTTCCCTCCAATGGTTTCTCGCACGATTCCTGTTCTTCCTCCTCTTCCACTTCCTACAGGTCGCCCCCAAACGGCCTCTTCTAGCGAAAAGCCAAAAAAGGAGCAACCGAGCTATAGTAAGGTTGCAGCTATTGGTTTATCACCTACACCAAAACCTTCACCTCATTCCTCTTCTACTGAGGAGCTTTATAGCATGCAAGAACTTGCAACCCTGTTCTTGAACTAGATCGACAGACTAGAAGTTGTCGCAACCAACAGGAACAAGTACAAGTTATGCTACATTTTTATTATAACCATGGATCGGTCATCTCTAAGGCTAATTAATTGGAATGCCTGCTCTCTTAAGAGTAAGCTTATCGAGTTCACTGACTTCCTGGTGACAAACAGCATCGACGTAGCTATCGTTACTGAGACGCATCTTAAACCGAATATTAATATTCGAGTCCCGAATTATCGTCCATTGAGAATGGATCGTGCTGGTTCTGGTGGAGGAGGTGTTGCCTTAGGCGGCTCGCACACCGGAGCAATGAGCAACTAGCAACTGTCAACATGCAATAAGCAATATTATCACCAATGGATTTTTCCATTTAATCTTTGTTGATCTCGCACACCGACGCAATACGATATCGCTGTCGCCTTTACAGAGCAACACATGTCGCTAGCAACACGGCGTGTCGGTTGAATAGCAACTTATCGCTCATATTTTGACAAGTTTCGTACAATAAGGCGATTGTTTGCATAATGTCAGGGGTTTTTATTGCTCTGGTATGCGAAGAACAACAAAATATGTTTCCTGTTGCATATTGTGTACTGCAGTTTGCTAGTTGCTTATTGCTGCGGTGTGCGAGCCGCCTTAGCCATCAGAAATAACATCAGATATCGACTTTTGCCGTGTCTGAAACTCAACATCATCGAAGCTATTGGGGCGGAAATCACAACATCGATTGGGTCTATTATCGTGATTGCGGTCTACTATCCCAAACAGACGTCAATCAGAGATGGCTCAGCGTTGCTTCTTAAAAACGATATCATCAAGCTAACACGAAGGCAGTCGAAATACGTCATCGGCGGGGACATTAATGCTCGACATCAGTCCTGGGGAAACCAAAGGAGGAATCAATATGGAGTGACTCTAAATGATGATCTACAGTGTGGGCGCTACAGGATTCTTAGTCCAGCGACCCCCACTCGCATTTCTCGTTCTGGAGTACATTCCATAATTGATTTCTTCATTACCAACATGGATCGCCACATCGGTGATCCTATTGCCCTTAACGAGTTGAGTTCGGATCACTTCCCAGTGATGGTTGAATTGGGAGTGAATGTCGTAGTCAGGAGGCCACAATGTAGACGGGACCATCATCGTGCGAATTGGGTGGAATTCCAGCAGCTTATTGACAACAACATTGATCTCAATCAGCCTCTTGAATCTCCCGAAGATATCGAAGCAACAGTCAGCTCTATTCAAACTGCAGTTATTCAGGCTCGCCAAAACCACATCCCAGAAACGATTCAGGTGAGTGACTCTGTTCAAATTGATTCCATTACTAAACATTTGATTAGGCTTCGGAACCTCTATCGAAGGCAGTACCAACGTACTGGTATTCGAGAGAGGAAACGACAGTATAATCAGTTAACCAAGGTTATCCAGGCCAGAATGATTGATCTCCGTAACAAAAAATTCGCAAAATATATTAGTAAACTTCCGAATAACTCAAGCCTTTTTGGAGGCTCGCTAAAATTCTCAAGACCAAGTCTAATCCTATTCCTCCTCTTCTTCAACCTGACAATTCAGAACGATTGATAACACCTGCCGAAAAGGCTAATGCAATTGGCAACCATTTCGCTAGTTCACACAATCTTGGCCAGAACATTACAAGTCCATTTGAAGCTTCGGCGAATGATACTGTAAGGGCTATTGACAATATCCATTCTGTACCTCAAGAGAGTGAAATCATCTCGACTGCAGAGGTTATCTCGGTTATACGCTCGTTGAAGAATATGAAGGCCCCCGGCTTCGACAGTATATTTAACATTGAGTTGAAACATCTTGGTAACAACTTATATGAAATTATGACTTCTGTCTTCAACAGATGTCTATCACTTGGCTACTTCCCCTCGAGTTGGAAGTTGGCAAAAGTGATCCCGATACTAAAACCCGGAAAAGATCCTTCTTCTTCAAAGAGCTATCGACCAATTAGCCTTCTCCCAGCATTTTCGAAAGTATTCGAAAAAATTATATTAACGCGCATTCTTGCTTTTGCAGATGAGCACAATATATTTTTGGATGAGCAGTTTGGATTCCGAAAAGGTCACTCTACAATTCACCAGCTTCGTAGAGTATACAATATAATCAGACGAAACAAGTCAGTTTCAAACTCATCTGCCATGGCACTTCTTGATGTTGAAAAAGCATTTGATAATGTTTGGCATAATGGTCTCATTTACAAGCTTCAGAACTTTGGTTTTCCTACATACTTGATAAAAATTATAAAAAATTATATTTCTGATAGAGCGTTCAATGTTTCTATAAACAATATTTCATCAGAGAAATTCATTGTGAATGCAGGTGTTCCTCAAGGATCCATCTTGGGACCAATTCTTTTCAATATCTACACTTCATGCTTGGTTTTAAAGTCTGTGTTAGGGAACATTTTTCGATGAGAACAAAAGTCCCCCTACTTTCATGTATTTGCAATGCCGATTTCCCCAAGGCTGCTTGGTTTTGATGGCTGTGTTAGGGAAACCGTAAATCGGGCCAATCAGAACGATGCAGTTAGGGCGTTTAGATAACGCCTAATATTTTACAGTTATTCAATTGTTTATCTAATGAAAAACAACATTTTGTTAGTTGCGATAGATGCGTAGAAATATTCCCTATCAAGTGATGCAAACATCTCTCCTATCCAGTAAGAAATGTTCGAGCTATAAGCATTCGAAATCTTTCATTTTTTCCTGCATGTTCTGTGTTTAGGTTTTCATTTTACCCTCCATATATTCCGGTTATACGTAGTCCCACGTCAAAACGGCAAATGGTTTTAAAAGTTATAGTTTCTGCAGCAAATTATTTATTGTGCATTCGTCTACATTTGAATTAAAGGTAAAACCTTGTAAAATTATATAGATTTCAATTTATAATTTTTCTCATTGATTTTTAAAGAGGTAAGCGGCCACAGGAGGTTACTCAGCTGGAGGTGCTGGAACCGGGTTTTGTGCCGCTTAAAGATAATTAACTGCCACATCCGCAGTAACCGGCCTGGGAGGAACCATTCGTGCCCGAGGAATGATATTTGGTCTCACTCCGTAAGCATTGTTGATCTGCTGAACGACAATTCTGCGAGCTTTTTCCAACCGATCGGTGTTATTGTTGCGGAAACAGCCGAGTTGATATAGATAGAGCAACACTCCTACGAAAACTACCGTTAAGCATCTTGCCGGAGACGAGTATAGATATACAGGTCGGACTCGATTATATGTGATTCGATTATATACAATTTTGGACTCGATTATATACAGCTTGGAAAAAAAAAAATTTTCTAGCTTATTTCAAGAAGGAAAGGAGAGCCTTTCAGCGTTAAGGTGATGTTTAAGTGGCTATTACATGTGCAGTGGGGTAAAAATCGGGATTTTTTAAGATATTGCTTGAATTTTCACCAGGAATTGTTTAGATCGATATTGCAGCCAAATAATGAAAGATAGAAGTTGGGCGTCAAAGAACGAATTGTAGAGCGGTTAAAGAACTTCAATTTAATTGTTGCAAAACAATGTAGTTCAATTTAAAATTTTAGGATAAAATTAATAATAACACATTAAAAATGATTAACTTTGAAGTTTTTCACTTCCAAAATGTTATTAACATCCACTAATTGAGTTGTTCCACTACTAATCCTGTACTAATTTTTCTCATCTTGCAAATGAAATCATCAAAATTGTCTTCCTTAGCGTACTTTTTAATGTAGAGCCAGTTTGAAGCAACAGAGTCCGAAACAAAAAAAAACTATCTCTTCTCTGTTCTATAAAAAAATGTGGTAATATCTAATCGTTACTGAAAATAATCTGCCAGTTCCTCTGGGAATTTAAAATTACATTCAAGTGTTTTCTATCCATGTAACACTGTGACCAAATACATTTGGTTTTGTGATTTTTCAATCAATCGCAATTAACAGAATAGCTTCTGAAGATTATTCTTCCCTATCAGTAGAATATTTCCGTATCCAATATTGGATGCATAAAACCTTGTGCATCCAACGTAACACTCTCGTTTTCGAAGTCCCCCAAATATTCATTCATTCAGAATGAATTCAGATTCAAATTCAAACAAATGATCTCTAAATCAACGATAGTCCTACGTCACCCTTGCGGTTATACCATAGATATAACCCACTTCCTGTTTTTCTTGTTGCTGATGCAGTGACGCTAACTGAAACTAGCACAATGTCGCTAGTACTAGCACAATGTCGCATAGACAAGAATTTTTACATTTTCCGGATTTTTTGCAAAAAGGGACTGCATAATAATTATGAAGAGGGTTGGCGATACAACCGAGCCTTGGGGAATTCCCCTTTCTTGGATTTTCAATGAAGATTTTGTGTTGTTGACTATGGCTCTGAGTTCTATTTTCTAGGAAACTTTTCACATAGAAACCTAGTCTTCCACGGATCACCCAGTCGAAGAGACTCTTCAATACTGGATATCTCCATGCTGATCAAATGCTTTATTTAGATAAAGTGATGCCACATCTGCGTGGTGATCTTTCTCAATAACGTCATGTACAATAGCCTGTAGATCTTCGAGGTGATCTTCTGTGCATTTTCCCGCACGAAAAGCGAACTGTCTTGGATCGAGCAGCTTATTAGACTCTAAAAAGGTCTTTAGGCGTCGATTTACTATCCTTTCTAGAACTTTTCCAACACAACTCAAAAGAGTCGAAAATTGTATAGAAGATGTTGGTTTTGACTACGTCTTTCATTTCTGTACCGGGGTGTTAGTTCAAAGTTTCTAAAACGAGAGAGTGACGCTGGACTGCAAGGTTTTGAACGTTAATACCTCTTTACCGGCTGGATGGAGTGGTATAATAATCACTTCATCCAAGAGATAAAATGTCAACGAATTATATGATTGTCACTTATCGGTTCAAAAGCTTAAAAATTGCTTTGAAAGCAAGCTATTGAAATCATAACAATCTTGCTCATTGATGATGATTGGTGATCGCAATGTGTTCCCGAACACGGTCACAAAATATAGGCACATGAAAAACCGTGATTTGTTTTGCTCGCTTGCATGAGCTTCGTATTACGGAATGGAGGAGTAGGCATGACAATATGGGGTTGCAGTAGAAATGAACACACTTTTAAAATCAAAATTATGAATGAGAATTAATTTTCCCAAACCAAATTAGTACTCTATGTAAATGAAAATCACTTTTGCTTGCAAGTAGTGAAAAAATATCATGCAAAAATTGTGTCTCTAGATAATTTTATATTATAATGTTATGTTCTGGTGAGAATATCTGAAAAATCTGAAAATCTTTTAAATTAGGGTCATAACGACGTACGTCTAATAGGTAAATAACACCAAGAAAAAAATTTCATACAAATTTTAGCAATTTGAAACTGCTTTAAGGGCGACTGATAGAGAATAGCTGGTCTCATACAAACTAATGTCGTATCCAGATGACACCATTCCACCGTCAACGCGAAAAGCAGACATACGCAAGGCGTGAGTACTTTCACTCGCATCGGTTTCTGTTCTGCTTTCGCATGGAACAGTCATGAAAAATTGTTTGCGTATGAATGCGTCCGAGCGAAGTAATATTCGCACCCATTTACGCATTCGGCTTGGTGTTCCCGTGATGTAATCCAATAGCATCAGTTTGACTTGGTGTTCCCGTGATGTAATCCAATAGCATCAGTTTGGCTTGGTGTTCCCGTGATGTAATCCAATAGCATTTGGATCCAAAAATGGTCCAGTCGGTAATTTTTCCGATCATAGAGAACAAACTCATTGCACCCCTGATACGCTCAAAATATTTCAAAAATCCAAATATTTGTCGAGTTGTTATCCAATCAATTTTAGATCGGAACCAATGACGGAGAGGTCGAGAGAGAACGCGGTTTTGGTCATAGAATACGTCAACGGCGATCGCTTCATAAGTTTTCCAACCAGTGCTTTAAACAATCTTTGGTTTTTAAATTACAACATACGAATCAACAAATTAGAAGAATAAAAAAATTGATTGTTCTATTGTACATACCTTTCAATTCATCGACAACAGACATGCTTTCATTGCTAGACAACGTATTTCCAGTATCAGAATTCTTTTGTTTTGAGCCTGTTTGTTGTGAAGGAACGTCATTTCGAATGGCTGAATTTTGTGCGATATCATCTAAAGATATCTGGATGCAATCACCTGAAAATATACATGAGGGTAAAAAAGTATTTAATGAAAGTCATAGCCGGAAAATTACTTCATATAATTAAAAAAAGTTAAGATAATTTAATCACAGTTGTTATCAATAACCTATTACAATGCAAATTGATTGGACAAAACACTTCAGTTTGTTTGTACTCATACATTTAGTTTACACACCGTCGGTTTCGTACAGAATCATACACGTTTTGTTTTACTTCTACAACTTTTTCGGACACGTTGCAGAGTTATGCTCACACAAACTGCGTCGTCAATCTAAGAACACACGGGAACTTCCGATCGGACACAATTTTTTCTTCACGCGAATTCTCGGGAAACAAAAACACACTTTTAGGTATAGTCTTTTTCTCTACACAAGCCAAAGGATAACTTCAAAAACACACAGCCCTCGGTTGAGTGCAATTTACGGCTGGAATTTTGCAATCGGCTGACTGCACACAAAAATTTTGAAGGTAGCACGGAAGCGGGATCGGTTGAGCCAACACGATGTAATCACCTAAGACAAGACGTGACAACTGGCTTCTTACTCTTCTTTCTGCATTTTCTTCGACCAAGTGCTAGATAACAGGGAAGCGAGATGTGAAGGTTGCCAAATGTTATAAAATTTCGGAAGATTATTTTCCCATGAAAAACATGTGTTCTTCGTATCATGTATTTTCTGAGTTGCATAATTTTTTTTTGTATTAATCTTCCGACCGAATATCACATATTTTAAACAATAAGTATTTTCCTGTTATTTTGGTATCCAAAAAATAAAATGTGAAGAGATAAAGAAAACTAGAAAACGTAGATTTGATAGTAGGTGTATGATATGTTGACATATATGAATTAAATTCAAAGTTCATTTTATTTATCAAGAGATTACGGGCCTTACCGTTTACACTTCAAGATGAAGACGGAATGGACGACACGCCATGAAATTTCGTTTTACGAGTTAGAGAAAATGATGGGTTTTCAGGTAGAATGAACACTCTTCAAATAGAAATTATGAATGAAAATTAACTTCTCCGTATCATATTAGTGTTGATTGTGAATGGAAAACTTTGCTTTCTTCATTTGGTAAAATAATCTCGTACAAAAATTGTGTCTGAAGATAATTTTATATTATAATGAGTAGTTTTAGTGAGAATATCGCAAAGTGTATAGAAAACAGGTCAAGTTAGGGTAAGAAAGACGTTCTTCAAGTAAATAAATAACGCCAAGTAAAAATTTTCATTCAGGTTTTAACAATTTAAAAGTGCCTTCGGGCCGAGTAGTAAGACTTGTTAAAAGCTTATTTCGTTTCCAGATATCGATACCGTATCTCTGTCATCGCGGATAAACTTCAATTCGTTTTTACCGTGGAGTGTATACGGAAATAAGGCCTTATAATTTAACTTTGATATCGTTCAAATACTAACAGTACTGAAATATTGATAAAATCATACATTCCCAAATAATAACATAGCGTTTATTCAGGTTTTTTTTTCTGTAGGTATGTATGGTTTATTCAAGTTCCAATATGGTTTTAAATACTTTTCTGCTGCGTTGGTTGTTATTTGTTATTAGATTATAATTATATTGCTAACTGCTTTACGGTTGGAAAATAATTGAATGCTCTTCTCTGTTAGGTCGCTGCTATTATGCTATGCTAGATGGCAAAATAATCCCGAAAAGATGTAGGGTGGAAATTCCGATGCAATGTTTCCTTCTCTTCGGGAACACCGGACGTAATAGAAACGAAAATATACAAAAAAAATCCATTATAGAAATTATCGCTAAATTGAAATGTGAATGCAACAATTATTCAATTTTGAATATATTTGGCAACATATTTATCTTTGTTAATTTTGTTTGCAAGTGGTCCGAGTTTGACAGAAGTGGTGGTCCGGAATCGGCCCCCTATTGTCATGTCTCGTCTCAGGCTTCGTTTATTGCGATAGTTGCACCGTATTCGTTCGATTAATAATTGATTTCTGTATCGGGGATCACTAGTCACCAATATATACACAGTAGAATATAAATTGAAGCATTGTTTGTTTACAATGACATAAAGCTGCAAGGTCATCACCTGGTCTTATAGGAGGAGGAAGGAGAATAGAAGGAGTTACAGAGTATTGCTGTACGAATTTTCAAACGCGTTTTTCTCAAAACCATGTTTTTCAATTGGTGGTATCAATATATCAGGATCTACTCGACCGATTTGGCTGATATTTTTTATCAGCATTTAAAAATTAATTATCTAAAGCGTTACATGCCGTTTTGACGTAGAACTACGTCTTTCATTAAGGGTGCCAAATCAGAAAACAGGTCACGTTTTTATGAAATAAAGTTAATGTTAATAACTATTTTTGCCGCGAACAGATTTTGGCGATTTACATACTAAACGAATCGGAAATTCCCTAAGATTTGTTTAATATGCTATACATTGGAATCTCCTGGTTCGTAAATGGTTAAAATTCATGAAAACTTTAAGCGTTTTCATTTTTCCTTACATTTGTTCTGTCCATTTGCGTGCTTTCCAGAACAGAGCTGTCAATAACGAGCATTGAAGGGGAAATCGTAGGAGTTAAAGTCTCCGCGAACAGAGGAAAAGAAGAAGATTGAAGGGGAACACTTGCCTAGAGTATAAACAGTGGATCTCGCTGAGGCAAACTTTTATCATTCCACTCCGACCGTCGACAGAGACGGACGTGATTGGAGCTCCATTCATTACCTGATTTTTAAAAAGCTATTTATTTCTCTTTTCAGATTGTCTACCTGCGATTCATCAACTACCTGTCTGCCCTTGAGGACTACAACAATGGGGAAAACCCGGTCAACCGACCCAGGCATACCACATGGCACCAACAAACGACATCGATCGGACACCGGCAAGGAGCCAATATTAGAAAGAAACCGCTATGCTTTATTGGATGGCCATACCGAGGAGGAACCAACTACCGAGAAAGTAAATGTAGAGAAAAAGGTGAAAGTACCACCTTATTTTACAACATCGAGAGATATAGGAACTTTGAGGTCTGAACTGCTGGCGCTGAAATTGCAGCCAGTTTTTAAAATATGCAGCATCGGGATTAAAATCACTAGTCCCAACCTGGAGCAATATAAAATAATTGGATCATATCTGAAATCAAAAAATCATGAGTTTTACACTCACGATACGCCGTCTGAAAAACCATTTAAGGTGGTGTTGCGAGGTCTTCCTGCTATTGAGTTGGAGGATATTAAAAAAGATCTGGAACAATCATACAATATTCAGCCGTTAGCTGTATATCGGATGACTAGGCATAAAACGCCAGACAATGGGTATTCCAATGTTTTGTACCTGATCCACTTCAAGAAAGGATCAGCCAACATAACTCGCATAAGAGAAATCAGTGAGATCTTCAACATCTCGGTACAATGGGACCGATACAAACCTCAACATCGGGATGAAACGCAATGTTCAAATTGCCTTGGTTTCGGACACGGAACAAGAAACTGTCACATGAAAACTCGTTGTGGCAAGTGTGCTGCTGACCACCTAACAAGCACTTGCAGCCTTCCAGAAAAAGAACCTCGCAAATGCGTTAACTGTGGCGAAAGTCACCAAGCCACCAGCCGTAGCTGCACAAAACGTGCGGATTTTAAACGTATCTGGAAGCAAGCTACTGATAAAACACAGAATAGGAAGAAGGTTCCAGAATTTACTGACAAAGAGTTCCCTCCAATGGTTTCTCGCACGATTCCTGTTCTTCCTCCTCTTCCACTTCCTACAGGTCGCCCCCAAACGGCCTCTTCTAGCGAAAAGCCAAAAAAGGAGCAACCGAGCTATAGTAAGGTTGCAGCTATTGGTTTATCACCTACACCAAAACCTTCACCTCATTCCTCTTCTACTGAGGAGCTTTATAGCATGCAAGAACTTGCAACCCTGTTCTTGAACTAGATCGACAGACTAGAAGTTGTCGCAACCAACAGGAACAAGTACAAGTTATGCTACATTTTTATTATAACCATGGATCGGTCATCTCTAAGGCTAATTAATTGGAATGCCTGCTCTCTTAAGAGTAAGCTTATCGAGTTCACTGACTTCCTGGTGACAAACAGCATCGACGTAGCTATCGTTACTGAGACGCATCTTAAACCGAATATTAATATTCGAGTCCCGAATTATCGTCTATTGAGAATGGATCGTGCTGGTTCTGGTGGAGGAGGTGTTGCCTTAGCCATCAGAAATAACATCAGATATCGACTTTTGCCGTGTCTGAAACTCAACATCATCGAAGCTATTGGGGCGGAAATCACAACATCGATTGGGTCTATTATCGTGATTGCGGTCTACTATCCCAAACAGACGTCAATCAGAGATGGCTCAGCGTTGCTTCTTAAAAACGATATCATCAAGCTAACACGAAGGCAGTCGAAATACGTCATCGGCGGGGACATTAATGCTCGACATCAGTCCTGGGGAAACCAAAGGAGGAATCAATATGGAGTGACTCTAAATGATGATCTACAGTGTGGGCGCTACAGGATTCTTAGTCCAGCGACCCCTACTCGCATTTCTCGTTCTGGAGTACATTCCATAATTGATTTCTTCATTACCAACATGGATCGCCACATCGGTGATCCTATTGCCCTTAACGAGTTGAGATCGGATCACTTCCCAGTGATGGTTGAATTGGGAGTGAATGTCGTAGTCAGGAGGCCACAATGTAGACGGGACCATCATCGTGCGAATTGGGTGGAATTCCAGCAGCTTATTGACAACAACATTGATCTCAATCAACCTCTTGAATCTCCCGAAGATATCGAAGCAACAGTCAGCTCTATTCAAACTGCAGTTATTCAGGCTCGCCAAAACCACATCCCAGAAACGATTCAGGTGAGTGACTCTGTTCAAATTGATTCCATTACTAAACATTTGATTAGGCTTCGGAACCTCTATCGAAGGCAGTACCAACGTACTGGTATTCGAGAGAGGAAACGACAGTATAATCAGTTAACCAAGGTTATCCAGGCCAGAATGATTGATCTCCGTAACAAAAAATTCGCAAAAGATATTAGTAAACTTCCGAATAACTCCAAGCCTTTTTGGAGGCTCGCTAAAATTCTCAAGACCAAGTCTAATCCTATTCCTCCTCTTCTTCAACCTGACAATTCAGAACGATTGATAACACCTGCCGAAAAGGCTAATGCAATTGGCAACCATTTCGCTAGTTCACACAATCTTGGCCAGAACATTACAAGTCCATTTGAAGCTTCGGCGAATGATACTGTAAGGGCTATTGACAATATCCATTCTGTACCTCAAGAGAGTGAAATCATCTCGACTGCAGAGGTTATCTCGGTTATACGCTCGTTGAAGAATATGAAGGCCCCCGGCTTCGACAGTATATTTAACATTGAGTTGAAACATCTTAGTAACAACTTATATGAAATTATGACTACTGTCTTCAACAGATGTCTATCACTTGGCTACTTCCCCTCGAGTTGGAAGTTGGCAAAAGTGATCCCGATACTAAAACCCGGAAAAGATCCTTCTTCTTCAAAGAGCTATCGACCAATTAGCCTTCTCCCAGCATTTTCGAAAGTATTCGAAAAAATTATATTAACGCGCATTCTTGCTTTTGCAGATGAGCACAATATATTTTTGGATGAGCAGTTTGGATTCCGAAAAGGTCACTCTACAATTCACCAGCTTCGTAGAGTATACAATATAATCAGACGAAACAAGTCAGTTTCAAAATCATCTGCCATGGCACTTCTTGATGTTGAAAAAGCATTTGATAATGTTTGGCATAATGGTCTCATTTACAAGCTTCAGAACTTTGGTTTTCCTACATACTTGATAAAAATTATAAAAAATTATCTTTCTGATAGAGCGTTCAATGTTTCTATAAACAATATTTCATCAGAGAAATTCATTGTGAATGCAGGTGTTCCTCAAGGATCCATCTTGGGACCAATTCTTTTCAATATCTACACTTCATGCTTGGTTTTAAAGTCTGTGTTAGGGAACATTTTTCGATGAGAACAAAAGTCCCCCTACTTTCATGTATTTGCAATGCCGATTTCCCCAAGGCTGCTTGGTTTTGATGGTTGTGTTAGGGAAACCGTAAATCGGGCCAATCAGAACGATGCAGTTAGGGCGTTTAGATAACGCCTAATATTTTACAGTTATTCAATTGTTTATCTAATGAAAAACAACTTTTTGTTAGTTGCGATAGATGCGTAGAAATATTCCCTATCAAGTGATGCAAACATCTCTCCTATCCAGTAAGAAATGTTCGAGCTATAAGCATTCGAAATCTTTCATTTTTTCCTGCATGTTCTGTGTTTAGGTTTTCATTTTACCCTCCATATATTCCGGTTATACGTAGTCCCACGTCAAAACGGCAAATGGTTTTAAAAGTTATAGTTTCTGCAGCAAATTATTTATTGTGCATTCGTCTACATTCGAATTAAAGGTAAAACCTTGTAAAATTATATAGATTTCAATTTATAATTTTTCTCATTGATTTTTAAAGAGGTAAGCGGCCACAGGAGGTTACTCAGCTGGAGGTGCTGGAACCGGGTTTTGTGCCGCTTAAAGATAATTAACTGCCACATCCGCAGCAACCGGCCTGGGAGGAACCATTCGTGCCCGAGGAATGATATTTGGTCTCACTCCGTAAGCATTGTTGATCTGCTGAACGACAATTCTGCGAGCTTTTTCCAACCGATCGGTGTTATTGTTGCGGAAACAGCCGAGTTGATATAGATAGAGCAACACTCCTACGAAAACTACCGTTAAGCATCTTGCCGGAGACGAGTACAGGTCGGACTCGATTATATGTGATTCGATTATATACAATTTTGGACTCGATTATATACAGCTTGGAAAAAAAAAATTTTCTAGCTTATTTCAAGAAGGAAAGGAAAGCCTTTCAGCGTTAAGGTGATGTTTAAGTGGCTATTACATGTGCAGTGGGGTAAAAATCGGGATTTTTTAAGATATTGCTTGAATTTTCACCAGGAATTGTTTAGATCGATATTGCAGCCAAATAATGAAAGATAGAAGTTGGGCGTCAAAGAACGAATTGTAGAGCGGTTAAAGAACTTCAATTTAATTGTTGCAAAACAATGTAGTTCAATTTAAAATTTTAGGATAAAATTAATAATAACACATTAAAAACTCGCATTTCTCGTTCTGGAGTACATTCCATAATTGATTTCTTCATTACCAACATGGATCGCCACATCGGTGATCCTATTGCCCTTAACGAGTTGAGTTCGGATCACTTCCCAGTGATGGTTGAATTGGGAGTGAATGTCGTAGTCAGGAGGCCACAATGTAGACGGGACCATCATCGTGCGAATTGGGTGGAATTCCAGCAGCTTATTGACAACAACATTGATCTCAATCAGCCTCTTGAATCTCCCGAAGATATCGAAGCAACAGTCAGCTCTATTCAAACTGCAGTTATTCAGGCTCGCCAAAACCACATCCCAGAAACGATTCAGGTGAGTGACTCTGTTCAAATTGATTCCATTACTAAACATTTGATTAGGCTTCGGAACCTCTATCGAAGGCAGTACCAACGTACTGGTATTCGAGAGAGGAAACGACAGTATAATCAGTTAACCAAGGTTATCCAGGCCAGAATGATTGATCTCCGTAACAAAAAATTCGCAAAAGATATTAGTAAACTTCCGAATAACTCCAAGCCTTTTTGGAGGCTCGCTAAAATTCTCAAGACCAAGTCTAATCCTATTCCTCCTCTTCTTCAACCTAACAATTCAGAACGATTGATAACACCTGCCGAAAAGGCTAATGCAATTGGCAACCATTTCGCTAGTTCACACAATCTTGGCCAGAACATTACAAGTCCATTTGAAGCGGACTTTTAGGCTAATGCAATTGGCAACCATTTCCATTTTTTTTTAAGATATTGCTTGAATTTTCACCAGGAATTGTTTAGATCGATATTGCAGCCAAATAATGAAAGATAGAAGTTGGGCGTCAAAGAACGAATTGTAGAGCGGTTAAAGAACTTCAATTTAATTGTTGCAAAACAATGTAGTTCAATTTAAAATTTTAGGATAAAATTAATAATAACACATTAAAAATTATTAACTTTGAAGTTTTTCACTTCCAAAATGTTATTAACATCCACTAATTGAGTTGTTCCACTACTAATCCTGTACTAATTTTTCTCATCTTGCAAATGAAATCATCAAAATTGTCTTCCTTAGCGTACTTTTTAATGTAGAGCCAGTTCGAAGCAACAGAGTCCGAAACAAAAAAAACTATCTCTTCTCTGTTCTATAAACAAAATGTGGTAATATCTAATCGTTACTGAAAATAATCTGCCAGTTCCTCTGGGAATTTAAAATAACATTCAAGTGAAAGAGTTTATTTTAATGTTTTCTATCCATGTAACACTGTGACCAAATACATTTGGTTTTGTGATGTTTCAATCAATCGCAATTAACAGAATAGCTTCTGAAGATTATTCTTCACTATCAGTAGAATATTTCCGTATCCAATATTGGATGCATAAAACCTTGTGCATCCAACGTAACACTCTCGTTTTCGAAGTCCCCCAAATATTCATTCATTCAGAATGAATTCAGATTCAATTTCAAACAAATGATCTCTAAATCAACGATAGTCCTACGTCACCCTTGCAACCGCAATATAGATACCATAGATATAACCCACTTCCTGTTTTTCTTGTTGCTGATGCAGTGACGCTAACTGAAACTAGCACAATGTCGCTAGTACTAGCACAATGTCGCATAGACAAGAATTTTTACATTTTCCGGATTTTTTGCAAAAAGGGACTGCATAATAATTATGAAGAGGGTTGGCGATACAACCGAGCCTTGGGGAATTCCCCTTTCTTGGATTTTCAATGAAGATTTTGTGTTGTTGACTATGGCTCTGAGTTCTATTTTCTAGGAAACTTTTCACATAGAAACCTAGTCTTCCACGGATCACCCAGTCGAAGAGACTCTTCAATACTGGATATCTCCATGCTGATCAAATGCTTTACTTAGATAAAGTGATGCCACATCTGCGTGGTGATCTTTCTCAATAACGTCATGTACAATAGCCTGTAGATCTTCGAGGTGATCTTCTGTGCATTTTCCCGCACGAAAAGCGAACTGTCTTGGATCGAGCAGCTTATTAGACTCTAAAAAGGTCTTTAGGCGTCGATTTACTATCCTTTCTAGAACTTTTCCAACACAACTCAAAAGAGTCGAAAATTGTATAGAAGATGTTGGTTTTGACTACGTCTTTCATTTCTGTACCGGGGTGTTAGTTCAAAGTTTCTAACACGAGAGAGTGACGCTGGACTGCAAGGTTTTGAACGTTAATACCTCTTTACCGGCTGGATGGAGTGGTATAATAATCACTTCATCCAAGAGATAAAATGTCAACGAATTATATGATTGTCACTTATCGGTTCAAAAGCTTAAAAATTGCTTTGAAAGCAAGCTATTGAAATCATAACAATCTTGCTCATTGATGATGATTGGTGATCGCAATGTGTTCCCGAACACGGTCACAAAATATAGGCACATGAAGAAACCGTGATTTGTTTTGCTCGCTTGCATGAGTGTTTGGGCATTGAGCTTCGTATTACGGAATGGAGGAGTAGGCATGACAATATGGGGTTGCAGTAGAAATGAACACACTTTTAAAATCAAAATTATGAATGAGAATTAATTTTCCCAAACCAAATTAGTACTCTATGTAAATGAAAATCACTTTTGCTTGCAAGTAGTGAAAAAATATCATGCAAAAATTGTGTCTCTAGATAATTTTATATTATAATGTTATGTTCTGGTGAGAATATCTGAAAAATCTGAAAATCGTTTAAATTAGGGTCATAACGACGTACGTCTAATAGGTAAATAACACCAAGAAAAAAATTTCATACAAATTTTAGCAATTTAAAACTGCTTTAAGGGCGACTGATAGAGAATAGCTGGTCTCATACAAACTAATGTCGTATCCAGATGACACCATTCCACCGTCAACGCGAAAAGCAAACATACGCAAGGCGTGAGTACTTTCACTCGCATCGGTTTCTGTTCTGCTTTCGCATGGAACAGTCATGAAAAATTGTTTGCGTATGAATGCGTCCGAGCGAAGTAATATTCGCACCCATTTACGCATTCGGCTTGGTGTTCCCGTGATGTAATCCAATAGCATCAGTTTGGCTTGGTGTTCCCGTGATGTAATCCAATAGCATCAGTTTGGCTTGGTGTTCCCGTGATGTAATCCAATAGCATTTGGATCCAAAAATGGTCCAGTCGGTAATTTTTCCGATCATAGAGAACAAACTCATTGCACCACTGATACGCTCAAAATATTTCAAAAATCCAAATATTTGTCGAGTTGTTATCCAATCAATTTTAGATCGGAACCAATGACGGAGAGGTCGAGAGAGAACGCGGTTTTGGTCATAGAATACGTCAACGGCGATCGCTTCATAAGTTTTCCAACCAGTGCTTTAAACAATCTTTGGTTTTTAAATTACAACATACGAATCAACAAATTAGAAGAATAAAAAAATTGATTGTTCTATTGTACATACCTTTCAATTCATCGACAACAGACATGCTTTCATTGCTAGACAACGTATTTCCAGTATCAGAATTCTTTTGTTTTGAGCCTGTTTGTTGTGAAGGAACGTCATTTCGAATGGCTGAATTTTGTGCGATATCGTCTAAAGATTTCTGGATGCAATCACCTGAAAATATACATGAGGGTAAAAAAGTATTTAATGAAAGTCATAGCCGGAAAATTACTTCATTTAATTAAAAAAAGTTAAGATAATTTAATCACAGTTGTTATCAATAACCTATTACAATGCAAATTGATTGGACAAAACACTTCAGTTTGTTTGTACTCATACATTTAGTTTACACACCGTCGGTTTCGTACAGAATCATACACGTTTTGTTTTACTTCTACAACTTTTTCGGACACGTTGCAGAGTTATGCTCACACAAACTGCGTCGTCAATCTAAGGACACACGGGAACTTCCGATCGGACACAATTTTTTCTTCACGCGAATTCTCGGGAAACAAAAACACACTTTTAGGTATAGTCTTTTTCTCTACACAAGCCAAAGGATAACTTCAAAAACACACAGCCCTCGGTTGAGTGCAATTTACGGCTGGAATTTTGCAATCGGCTGACTGCACACAAAAATTTTGAAGGTAGCAACGGAAGCGGGATCGGTTGAGCCAACACGATGTAATCACCTAAGACAAGACGTGACAACTGGCTTCTTACTCTTCTTTCTGCATTTTCTTCGACCAAGTGCTAGATAACAGGGAAGCGAGATGTGAAGGTTGCCAAATGTTATAAAATTTCGGAAGATTATTTTCCCATGAAAAACATGTGTTCTTCGTATCATGTATTTTCTGAGTTGCATAATTTTTTTTGTATTAATCTTCCGACCGAATATCACATATTTTAAACAATAAGTATTTTCCTGTTATTTTGGTATCCAAAAAATAAAATGTGAAGAGATAAAGAAAACTAGAAAACGTAGATTTGATAGTAGGTGTATGATATGTTGACATATATGAATTAAATTCAAAGTTCATTTTATTTATCAAGAGATTACGGGCCTTACCGTTTACACTTCAAGATGAAAACGGAATGGACGACACGCCATGAAATTTCGTTTTACGAGTTAGAGAAAATGATGGGTTTTCAGGTAGAATGAACACTCTTCAAATAGAAATTATGAATGAAAATTAACTTCTCCGTATCATATTAGTGTTGATTGTGAATGGAAAACTTTGCTTTCTTCATTTGGTAAAATAATCTCGTACAAAAATTGTATCTGAAGATAATTTTATATTATAATGAGTAGTTTTAGTGAGAATATCGCAAAGTGTATAGAAAACAGGTCAAGTTAGGGTAAGAAAGACGTTCTTCAAGTAAATAAATAACGCCAAGTAAAAATTTTCATTCAGGTTTTAACAATTTAAAAGTGCCTTCGGGCCGAGTAGTAAGACTTGTTAAAAGCTTATTTCGTTTCCAGATATCGATACCGTATCTCTGTCATCGCGGATAAACTTCAATTCGTTTTTACCGTGGAGTGTATACGGAAATAAGGCCTTATAATTTAACTTTGATATCGTTCAAATACTAACAGTACTGAAATATTGATAAAATCATACATTCCCAAATAATAACATAGCGTTTATTCAGGTTTTTTTTTCTGTAGGTATGTATGGTTTATTCAAGTTCCAATATGATTTTAAATACTTTTCTGCTGCGTTGGTTGTTATTTGTTATTAGATTATAATTATATTGCTAACTGCTTTACGGTTGGAAAATAATTGAATGCTCTTCTCTGTTAGGTCGCTGCTATTATGCTATGCTAGATGGCAAAATAATCCCGAAAAGATGTAGGGTGGAAATTCCGATGCAATGTTTCCTTCTCTTCGGGAACACCGGACGTAATAGAAACGAAAATATACAAAAAAAAATCCATTATAGAAATTATCGCTAAATTGAAATGTGAATGCAACAATTATTCAATTTTGAATATATTTGGCAACATATTTATCTTTGTTAATTATTTTACTCATTAGCCAATCAGAAGGCGAGTTGCAAGTGGTCCGAGTTTGACAGAAGTGGTGGTCCGGAATCGGCCCCCTATTGTCATGTCTCGTCTCAGGCTTCGTTTATTGCGATAGTTGCACCGTATTCGTTCGATTAATAATTGATTTCTGTATCGGGGATCACTAGTCACCAATATCTACACAGTAGAATATAAATTGAAGCATTGTTTGTTTACAATGACATAAAGCTGCAAGGTCATCACCTGGTCTTATAGAAGGAGGAAGGAGAATAGAAGGAGTTACAGAGTATTGCTGTACGAATTTTCAAACGCGTTTTTCTCAAAACCATGTTTTTCAATTGGTGGTATCAATATATCAGGATCTACTCGACCGATTTGGCTGATATTTTTTATCAGCATTTAAAAATTAATTATCTAAAGCGTTACATGCCGTTTTGACGTAGAACTACGTCTTTCATTAAGGGTGCCAAATCAGAAAACAGGTCACGTTTTTATGAAATAAAGTTAATGTTAATAACTATTTTTGCCGCGAACAGATTTTGGCGATTTACATACTAAACGAATCGGAAATTCCCTAAGATTTGTTTAATATGCTATACATTGGAATCTCCTGGTTTGTAAATGGTTAAAATTCATGAAAACTTTAAGCGTTTTCATTTTTCCTTACATTTGTTCTGTCCATTTGCGTGCTTTCCAGAACAGAGCTGTCAATAACGGGCATTGAAGGGGAAATCGTAGGATTTAAAGTCTCCGCGAACAGAGGAAAAGAAGAAGATTGAAGGGGAACACTTGCCTAGAGTATAAACAGTGGATCTCGCTGAGGCAAACTTTTATCATTCCACTCCGACCGTCGACAGAGACGGACGTTATCTCGGTTATACGCTCGTTGAAGAATATGAAGGCCCCCGGCTTCGACAGTATATTTAACATTGAGTTGAAACATCTTAGTAACAACTTATATGAAATTATGACTTCTGTCTTCAACAGATGTCTATCACTTGGCTACTTCCCCTCGAGTTGGAAGTTGGCAAAAGTGATCCCGATACTAAAACCCGGAAAAGATCCTTCTTCTTCAAAGAGCTATCGACCAATTAGCCCTCTCCCAGCATTTTCGAAAGTATTCGAAAAAATTATATTAACGCGCATTCTTGCTTTTGCAGATGAGCACAATATATTTTTGGATGAGCAGTTTGGATTCCGAAAAGGTCACTCTACAATTCACCAGCTTCGTAGAGTATACAATATAATCAGACGAAACAAGTCAGTTTCAAAATCATCTGCCATGGCACTTCTTGATGTTGAAAAAACATTTGATAATGTTTGGCATAATGGTCTCATTTACAAGCTTCAGAACTTTGGTTTTCCTACATACTTGATAAAAATTATAAAAAATTATCTTTCTGATAGAGCGTTCAATGTTTCTATAAACAATATTTCATCAGAGAAATTCATTGTGAATGCAGGTGTTCCTCAAGGATCCATCTTGGGACCAATTCTTTTCAATATCTACACTTCATGCTTGGTTTTAAAGTCTGTGTTAGGGAACATTTTTCGATGAGAACAAAAGTCCCCCTACTTTCATGTATTTGCAATGCCGATTTCCCCAAGGCTGCTTGGTTTTGATGGCTGTGTTAGGGAAACCGTAAATCGGGCCAATCAGAACGATGCAGTTAGGGCGTTTAGATAACGCCTAATATTTTACAGTTATTCAATTGTTTATCTAATGAAAAACAACATTTTGTTAGTTGCGATAAATGCGTAGAAATATTCCCTATCAAGTGATGCAAACATCTCTCCTATCCAGTAAGAAATGTTCGAGCTATAAGCATTCGAAATCTTTCATTTTTTCCTGCATGTTCTGTGTTTAGGTTTTCATTTTACCCTCCATATATTCCGGTTATACGTAGTCCCACGTCAAAACGGCAAATGGTTTTAAAAGTTATAGTTTCTGCAGCAAATTATTTATTGTGCATTCGTCTACATTCGAATTAAAGGTAAAACCTTGTAAAATTATATAGATTTCAATTTATAATTTTTCTCATTGATTTTTAAAGAGGTAAGCGGCCACAGGAGGTTACTCAGCTGGAGGTGCTGGAACCGGGTTTTGTGCCGCTTAAAGATAATTAACTGCCACATCCGCAGCAACCGGCCTGGGAGGAACCATTCGTGCCCGAGGAATGATATTTGGTCTCACTCCGTAAGCATTGTTGATCTGCTGAACGACAATTCTGCGAGCTTTTTCTAACCGATCGGTGTTATTGTTGCGGAAACAGCCGAGTTGATATAGATAGAGCAACACTCCTACGAAAACTACCGTTAAGCATCTTGCCGGAGACGAGTATAGATATACAGGTCGGACTCGATTATATGTGATTCGATTATATACAATTTTGGACTCGATTATATACAGCTTGGAAAAAAAAATTTTTCTAGCTTATTTCAAGAAGGAAAGGAGAGCCTTTCAGCGTTAAGGTGATGTTTAAGTGGCTATTACATGTGCAGTGGGGTAAAAATCGGGATTTTTTAAGATATTGCTTGAATTTTCACCAGGAATTGTTTAGATCGATATTGCAGCCAAATAATGAAAGATAGAAGTTGGGCGTCAAAGAACGAATTGTAGAGCGGTTAAAGAACTTCAATTTAATTGTTGCAAAACAATGTAGTTCAATTTAAAATTTTAGGATAAAATTAATAATAACACATTAAAAATTATTAACTTTGAAGTTTTTCACTTCCAAAAAGTTATTAACATCCACTAATTGAGTTGTTCCACTACTAATCCTGTACTAATTTTTCTCATCTTGCAAATGAAATCATCAAAATTGTCTTCCTTAGCGTACTTTTTAATGTAGAGCCAGTTTGAAGCAACAGAGTCCGAAACAAAAAAAAAACTATCTCTTCTCTGTTCTATAAAAAAAATGTGGTAATATCTAATCGTTACTGAAAATAATCTGCCAGTTCCTCTGGGAATTTAAAATTACATTCAAGTGTTTTCTATCCATGTAACACTGTGACCAAATACATTTGGTTTTGTGAATTTCAATCAATCGCAATTAACAGAATAGCTTCTGAAGATTATTCTTCCCTATCAGTAGAATATTTCCGTATCCAATATTGGATGCATAAAACCTTGTGCATCCAACGTAACACTCTCGTTTTCGAAGTCCCCCAAATATTCATTCATTCAGAATGAATTCAGATTCAAATTCAAACAAATGATCTCTAAATCAACGATAGTCCTACGTCACCCTTGCGGTTATACCATAGATATAACCCACTTCCTGTTTTTCTTGTTGCTGATGCAGTGACGCTAACTGAAACTAGCACAATGTCGCATAGACAAGAATTTTTACATTTTCCGGATTTTTTGCAAAAAGGGACTGCATAATAATTATGAAGAGGGTTGGCGATACAACCGAGCCTTGGGGAATTCCCCTTTCTTGGATTTTCAATGAAGATTTTGTGTTGTTGACTATGGCTCTGAGTTCTATTTTCTAGGAAACTTTTCACATAGAAACCTAGTCTTCCACGGATCACCCAGTCGAAGAGACTCTTCAATACTGGATATCTCCATGCTGATCAAATGCTTTACTTAGATAAAGTGATGCCACATCTGCGTGGTGATCTTTCTCAATAACGTCATGTACAATAGCCTGTAGATCTTCGAGGTGATCTTCTGTGCATTTTCCCGCACGAAAAGCGAACTGTCTTGGATCGAGCAGCTTATTAGACTCTAAAAAGGTCTTTAGGCGTCGATTTACTATCCTTTCTAGAACTTTTCCAACACAACTCAAAAGAGTCGAAAATTGTATAGAAGATGTTGGTTTTGACTACGTCTTTCATTTCTGTACCGGGGTGTTAGTTCAAAGTTTCTAAAACGAGAGAGTGACGCTGGACTGCAAGGTTTTGAACGTTAATACCTCTTTACCGGCTGGATGGAGTGGTATAATAATCACTTCATCCAAGAGATAAAATGTCAACGAATTATATGATTGTCACTTATCGGTTCAAAAGCTTAAAAATTGCTTTGAAAGCAAGCTATTGAAATCATAACAATCTTGCTCATTGATGATGATTGGTGATCGCAATGTGTTCCCGAACACGGTCACAAAATATAGGCACATGAAGAAACCGTGATTTGTTTTGCTCGCTTGCATGAGCTTCGTATTACGGAATGGAGGAGTAGGCATGACAATATGGGGTTGCAGTAGAAATGAACACACTTTTAAAATCAAAATTATGAATGAGAATTAATTTTCCCAAACCAAATTAGTACTCTATGTAAATGAAAATCACTTTTGCTTGCAAGTAGTGAAAAAATATCATGCAAAAATTGTGTCTCTAGATAATTTTATATTATAATGTTATGTTCTGGTGAGAATATCTGAAAAATCTGAAAATCGTTTAAATTAGGGTCATAACGACGTACGTCTAATAGGTAAATAACACCAAGAAAAAAATTTCATACAAATTTTAGCAATTTAAAACTGCTTTAAGGGCGACTGATAGAGAATAGCTGGTCTCATACAAACTAATGTCGTATCCAGATGACACCATTCCACCGTCAACGCGAAAAGCAGACATACGCATAGCGTGAGTACTTTCACTCGCATCGGTTTCTGTTCTGCTTTCGCATGGAACAGTCATGAAAAATTGTTTGCGTATGAATGCGTCCGAGCGAAGTAATATTCGCACCCATTTACGCATTCGGCTTGGTGTTCCCGTGATGTAATCCAATAGCATCAGTTTGGCTTGGTGTTCCCGTGATGTAATCCAATAGCATCAGTTTGGCTTGGTGTTCCCGTGATGTAATCCAATAGCATTTGGATCCAAAAATGGTCCAGTCGGTAATTTTTCCGATCATAGAGAACAAACTCATTGCACCACTGATACGCTCAAAATATTTCAAAAATCCAAATATTTGTCGAGTTGTTATCCAATCAATTTTAGATCGGAACCAATGACGGAGAGGTCGAGAGAGAACGCGGTTTTGGTCATAGAATACGTCAACGGAGATCGCTTCATAAGTTTTCCAACCAGTGCTTTAAACAATCTTTGGTTTTTAAATTACAACATACGAATCAACAAATTAGAAGAATAAAAAAATTGATTGTTCTATTGTACATACCTTTCAATTCATCGACAACAGACATGCTTCTGATACTGGAAATACGTTGTCTAGCAATGGCTAGACAACGTATTTCCAGTATCAGAATTCTTTTGTTTTGAGCCTGTTTGTTGTGAAGGAACGTCATTTCGAATGGCTGAATTTTGTGCGATATCGTCTAAAGATTTCTGGATGCAATCACCTGAAAATATACATGAGGGTAAAAAAGTATTTAATGAAAGTCATAGCCGGAAAATTACTTCATTTAATTAAAAAAAGTTAAGATAATTTAATCACAGTTGTTATCAATAACCTATTACAATGCAAATTGATTGGACAAAACACTTCAGTTTGTTTGTACTCATACATTTAGTTTACACACCGTCGGTTTCGTACAGAATCATACACGTTTTGTTTTACTTCTACAACTTTTTCGGACACGTTGCAGAGTTATGCTCACACAAACTGCGTCGTCAATCTAAGGACACACGGGAACTTCCGATCGGACACAATTTTTTCTTCACGCGAATTCTCGGGAAACAAAAACACACTCTAGGTATAGTCTTTTTCTCTACACAAGCCAAAGGATAACTTCAAAAACACACAGCCCTCGGTTGAGTGCAATTTACGGCTGGAATTTTGCAATCGGCTGACTGCACACAAAAATTTTGAAGGTAGCAACGGAAGCGGGATCGGTTGAGCCAACACGATGTAATCACCTAAGACAAGACGTGACAACTGGCTTCTTACTCTTCTTTCTGCATTTTCTTCGACCAAGTGCTAGATAACAGGGAAGCGAGATGTGAAGGTTGCCAAATGTTATAAAATTTCGGAAGATTATTTTCCCATGAAAAACATGTGTTCTTCGTATCATGTATTTTCTGAGTTGCATAATTTTTTTTGTATTAATCTTCCGACCGAATATCACATATTTTAAACAATAAGTATTTTCCTGTTATTTTGGTATCCAAAAAATAAAATGTGAAGAGATAAAGAAAACTAGAAAACGTAGATTTGATAGTAGGTGTATGATATGTTGACATATATGAATTAAATTCAAAGTTCATTTTATTTATCAAGAGATTACGGGCCTTACCGTTTACACTTCAAGATGAAAACGGAATGGACGACACGCCATGAAATTTCGTTTTACGAGTTAGAGAAAATGATCACCACAATAGATCAGACTAATGGTCGCAGTGGTTCAATGCTCCTACAGAAGTAGAGAAAATGATGGGTTTTCAGGTAGAATGAACACTCTTCAAATAGAAATTATGAATGAAAATTAACTTCTCCGTATCATATTAGTGTTGATTGTGAATGGAAAACTTTGCTTTCTTCATTTGGTAAAATAATCTCGTACAAAAATTGTATCTGAAGATAATTTTATATTATAATGAGTAGTTTTAGTGAGAATATCGCAAAGTGTATAGAAAACAGGTCAAGTTAGGGTAAGAAAGACGTTCTTCAAGTAAATAAATAACGCCAAGTAAAAATTTTCATTCAGGTTTTAACAATTTAAAAGTGCCTTCGGGCCGAGTAGTAAGACTTGTTAAAAGCTTATTTCGTTTCCAGATATCGATACCGTATCTCTGTCATCGCGGATAAACTTCAATTCGTTTTTACCGTGGAGTGTATACGGAAATAAGGCCTTATAATTTAACTTTGATATCGTTCAAATACTAACAGTACTGAAATATTGATAAAATCATACATTCCCAAATAATAACATAGCGTTTATTCAGGTTTTTTTTTCTGTAGGTATGTATGGTTTATTCAAGTTCCAATATGATTTTAAATACTTTTCTGCTGCGTTGGTTGTTATTTGTTATTAGATTATAATTATATTGCTAACTGCTTTACGGTTGGAAAATAATTGAATGCTCTTCTCTGTTAGGTCGCTGCTATTATGCTATGCTAGATGGCAAAATAATCCCGAAAAGATGTAGGGTGGAAATTCCGATGCAATGTTTCCTTCTCTTCGGGAACACCGGACGTAATAGAAACGAAAATATACAAAAAAAATCCATTATAGAAATTATCGCTAAATTGAAATGTGAATGCAACAATTATTCAATTTTGAATATATTTGGCAACATATTTATCTTTGTTAATTATTTTACTCATTAGCCAATCAGAAGGCGAGTTGCAAGTGGTCCGAGTTTGACAGAAGTGGTGGTCCGGAATCGGCCCCCTATTTTCATGTCTCGTCTCAGGCTTCGTTTATTGCGATAGTTGCACCGTATTCGTTCGATTAATAATTGATTTCTGTATCGGGGATCACTAGTCACCAATATCTACACAGTAGAATATAAATTGAAGCATTGTTTGTTTACAATGACATAAAGCTGCAAGGTCATCACCTGGTCTTATAGAAGGAGGAAGGAGAATAGAAGGAGTTACAGAGTATTGCTGTACGAATTTTCAAACGCGTTCTTCTCAAAACCATGTTTTTCAATTGGTGGTATCAATATATCAGGATCTACTCGACCGATTTGGCTGATATTTTTTATCAGCATTTAAAAATTAATTATCTAAAGCGTTACATGCCGTTTTGACGTAGAACTACGTCTTTCATTAAGGGTGCCAAATCAGAAAACAAGTCACGTTTTTATGAAATAAAGTTAATGTTAATAACTATTTTTGCCGCGAACAGATTTTGGCGATTTACATACTAAACGAATCGGAAATTCCCTAAGATTTGTTTAATATGCTATACATTGGAATCTCCTGGTTTGTAAATGGTTAAAATTCATGAAAACTTTAAGCGTTTTCATTTTTCCTTACATTTGTTCTGTCCATTTGCGTGCTTTCCAGAACAGAGCTGTCAATAACGAGCATTGAAGGGGAAATCGTAGGATTTAAAGTCTCCGCGAACAGAGGAAAAGAAGAAGATTGAAGGGGAACACTTGCCTAGAGTATAAACAGTGGATCTCGCTGAGGCAAACTTTTATCATTCCACTCCGGCCGTCGACAGAGACGGACGTGTTTGGAGCTCCATTCATTACCTGATTTTTAAAAAGATGGATGGGTAATGTCGGGGACATAACCGGAGTGACGTAGGACTATACAAAGGGGACAGCTTTTGTTAAATATATATTTTAAATATATTGTTTTATTTTCTTCTCCTACGTGAATACCTACCTATCTACCTGAAAAATGGATTAGTTTACTGTTTACTCTTTATGAATATGTTGATGGTTCTGAAAAGAACCTTTGGTGTTGTGTTTTTGTTATCACTTGATATTCCCATCTTGTTCGGTTAAACCTTCCTGTTTAGCTATTGCGTTTGCCACTCGCCACAGCTTTCACAGTTGGAAAATTTCTTCCCATCCAGCTTGTGACATGTTGTTCAGTAAATTACATTTAATGCGACGTGCCGGAGAAACACTTTGCCACTCACTGAAACTAATTGTTGCCTTGATGAGCGCCGAACCGAAGCTGCTATGTTCTTGATGCGGGTTTTATGTCGTGAGCAGTTTTGCAAGCCAACTCGAGCACTCCGACGGCCGAAACTCTATAATCGCTGTTAGGTATACTGGTGCTCCGGCACCAATCCGTTCGGCCTAGTTACCCTTGCCGAGCAATCAGTGAATGCGACCAACAGGGAACTGGAGACTTGCACGGTTCGAGTGAGACTTTGCCTTTCCCTTAACTTGTCCTCCTTTGTTACGTCCACGATGCCGATGCCGTACAACCACACGGGTTTACGGTTTGAAAGAAAATAAAATATTTTTTTGGGGTCCGCGTGTTTTATACTCTAGCGGTACACACTCACAGGATAGAGACAAATCGGTAGACTTAGCCAGAGGGACGAGTCCAACGAGACGAACGAATGAGTGTTAAAAGGGAGCGATGGCAAACAAATACATTCATTACGATTTGTTCGCTCGTTGGATTCACATGCAGACTAAAAAGGGTCCTTCCCATCCAGTATGTGACATATTTTACAGTAAATTACATTCAATTGCACGTCGCATTACCACCACTCAGTATCGGATTGGAGGTAATTTTAACCTGTAATTGAACATTTGCAATGACAAGTGGTACAGTGTCAACTTTAAATGGGGGGTCATAATTTGGACCCCGAACTCTATGTTTACAAAAATTTCCAACTAAATATGTCGTATTACAGGTCCGTTCAATTAGCTAAATGTCGAGATAAGTGTAAATTACTGTACTTTCAATCTAGTTGCAATTTAGAATTGGTGAAAATCAATAAGCCCAGAACAACTGCCAAATTCACATACTCATCATATCCTGGCAAACAAATTATGAAAAAATCAATTTGTGTTTTATTATTATTTTGGATATTGTTTTAGAAAGCATTGAACTGTATTTCCTAAACTCTTTTTTGGAAGGTTTAATGGCCCTGAAAAGCGCCTAGTTTAATGGAATGGTTCCAATTTAGAAAACTTAGTACTCGTGGTTTTGAAAAAAACCATTTCGAACGCCCTCGATGCCGCCTTGTTCTGGATTTGCCACCAAAGCAGTTTGTATAAAGAACAAACTTTTTTCTTCTGCTACCTGATGCCGTTTTGCGATTGCGTTTGCCACTCGCCACTCGCTGCAACTGCCTGTTGTCTTGATGTCCACCGAACCGAATGTGTTCTGTTCCAAATGCGGGTTTTCTTATCGTCGCGAGCAGCTTTGCCAGCTAACTCGATCACTTCGGCGGCCGAAACTATATAACGCCGGCTAGGTGGACTGCTGCACTGGTACTAACGCGCTCGGCCTAGCTAACCTTGCGGGGATCTCCAGATCAACACGGTTCGAGCGGGATTTTGCCTTTCCCTTCACTTTTCCTCCTTTACCATGTCCAGACATGGCTGCTTGGGTTGGTTTGTTGATGTGTTGTGATGCGAACCGATGTGGTGTACGGTTTGAATGAGAATGATCGTTACGGCAGCGGAGCGGGGATTTTTAAGCTGAGTGGCTGGCTCGAGAATTACGCATGTGTGAGACTGCGACCAATGTTTCGTTCATTTTTTTCTTTTTCCTTTCCAATCGTGCTTCATTCTATTTCGCTGCTGCTCTGGTTGCCCGTTTGGGTCGGTACGATTTGAGGAGCACAAAATGGACCAATCAAAAATGGGCACATAGTGCATTTTGACAATGCTTGGTATTTCACAATTATTCAATTATTTATCTCAAGAAAAATGAAATGTTATTCGTTATGATAGATGCGTAGATATATTTCCTATCAATTGATGCAAAAACATTTGCGATCTATTGAGAAATGCTCGAATTATAAACGTTCCAAATCTTGCATTTTTTCCTACTAGTTCAGTGCCTAGATTTCCATTTCACCCCCTATATCTTCCGGTTAGACGTAGTCCTACGTCAAAAGCTATTTATTTCTCTTTTCAGATTGTCTACCTGCGATTCATCAACTACCTGTCTGCCCTTGAGGACTACAACAATGGGGAAAACCCGGTCAACCGACCCAGGCATACCACATGGCACCAACAAACGACATCGATCGGACACCGGCAAGGAGCCAATATTAGAAAGAAACCGCTATGCTTTATTGGATGGCCATACCGAGGAGGAACCAACTACCGAGAAAGTAAATGTAGAGAAAAAGGTGAAAGTACCACCTTATTTTACAACATCGAGAGATATAGGAACTTTGAGGTCTGAACTGCTGGCGCTGAAATTGCAGCCAGTTTTTAAAATATGCAGCATCGGGATTAAAATCACTAGTCCCAACCTGGAGCAATATAAAATAATTGGATCATACCTGAAATCAAAAAATCAAGAGTTTAACACTCACGATACGCCGTCTGAAAAACCATTTAAGGTGGTGTTGCGAGGTCTTCCTGCTATACAATATTCAGCCGTTAGCTGTATATCGGATAGTCATGCCTAGTCAGGCATAAAACGCCAGACAATGGGTATTCCAATGTTTTGTACCTGATCCACTTCAAGAAAGGATCAGCCAACATAACTCGCATAAGAGAAATCAGTGAGATCTTCAACATCTCGGTACAATGGGACCGATACAAACCTCAACATCGGGATGTAACGCAATGTTCAAATTGCCTTGGTTTCGGACACGGAACAAGAAACTGTCACATGAAAACTCGTTGTGGCAAGTGTGCTGCTGACCACCTAACAAGCACTTGCAGCCTTCCAGAAAAAGAACCTCGCAAATGCGTTAACTGTGGCGAAAGTCACCAAGCCACCAGCCGTAGCTGCACAAAACGTGCGGATTTTAAACGTATCTGGAAGCAAGCTACTGATAAAACACAGAATAGGAAGAAGGTTCCAGAATTTACTGACAAAGAGTTCCCTTCAATGGTTTCTCGCACGATTCCTGTTCTTCCTCCTCTTCCACTTCCTACAGGTCGCCCCCAAACGGCCTCTTCTAGCGAAAAGCCAAAAAAGGAGCAACCGAGCTATAGTAAGGTTGCAGCTATTGGTTTATCACCTACACCAAAACCTTCACCTCATTCCTCTTCTACTGAGGAGCTTTATAGCATGCAAGAACTTGCAACCCTGTTCTTGAACTAGATCGACAGACTAGAAGTTGTCGCAACCAACAGGAACAAGTACAAGTTATGCTACATTTTTATTATAACCATGGATCGGTCATCTCTAAGGCTAATTAATTGGAATGCCTGCTCTCTTAAGAGTAAGCTTATCGAGTTCACTGACTTCCTGGTGACAAACAGCATCGACGTAGCTATCGTTACTGAGACGCATCTTAAACCGAATATTAATATTCGAGTCCCGAATTATCGTCTATTGAGAATGGATCGTGCTGGTTCTGGTGGAGGAGGTGTTGCCTTAGCCATCAGAAATAACATCAGATATCGACTTTTGCCGTGTCTGAAACTCAACATCATCGAAGCTATTGGGGCGGAAATCACAACATCGATTGGGTCTATTATCGTGATTGCGGTCTACTATCCCAAACAGACGTCAATCAGAGATGGCTCAGCGTTGCTTCTTAAAAACGATATCATCAAGCTAACACGAAGGCAGTCGAAATACGTCATCGGCGGGGACATTAATGCTCGACATCAGTCCTGGGGAAACCAAAGGAGGAATCAATATGGAGTGACTCTAAATGATGATCTACAGTGTGGGCGCTACAGGATTCTTAGTCCAGCGACCCCCACTCGCATTTCTCGTTCTGGAGTACATTCCATAATTGATTTCTTCATTACCAACATGGATCGCCACATCGGTGATCCTATTGCCCTTAACGAGTTGAGTTCGGATCACTTCCCAGTGATGGTTGAATTGGGAGTGAATGTCGTAGTCAGGAGGCCACAATGTAGACGGGACCATCATCGTGCGAATTGGGTGGAATTCCAGCAGCTTATTGACAACAACATTGATCTCAATCAGCCTCTTGAATCTCCCGAAGATATCGAAGCAACAGTCAGCTCTATTCAAACTGCAGTTATTCAGGCTCGCCAAAACCACATCCCAGAAACGATTCAGGTGAGTGACTCTGTTCAAATTGATTCCATTACTAAACATTTGATTAGGCTTCGGAACCTCTATCGAAGGCAGTACCAACGTACTGGTATTCGAGAGAGGAAACGACAGTATAATCAGTTAACCAAGGTTATCCAGGCCAGAATGATTGATCTCCGTAACAAAAAATTCGCAAAAGATATTAGTAAACTTCCGAATAACTCCAAGCCTTTTTGGAGGCTCGCTAAAATTCTCAAGACCAAGTCTAATCCTATTCCTCCTCTTCTTCAACCTGACAATTCAGAACGATTGATAACACCTGCCGAAAAGGCTAATGCAATTGGCAACCATTTCGCTAGTTCACACAATCTTGGCCAGAACATTACAAGTCCATTTGAAGCTTCGGCGAATGATACTGTAAGGGCTATTGACAATATCCATTCTGTACCTCAAGAGAGTGAAATCATCTCGACTGCAGAGGTTATCTCGGTTATACGCTCGTTGAAGAATATGAAGGCCCCCGGCTTCGACAGTATATTTAACATTGAGTTGAAACATCTTAGTAACAACTTATATGAAATTATGACTTCTGTCTTCAACAGATGTCTATACTACTTCCTACTACTTCCCCTCGAGTTGGAAGTTGGCAAAAGTGATCCCGATACTAAAACCCGGAAAAGATCCTTCTTCTTCAAAGAGCTATCGACCAATTAGCCTTCTCCCAGCATTTTCGAAAGTATTCGAAAAAATTATATTAACGCGCATTCTTGCTTTTGCAGATGAGCACAATATATTTTTGGATGAGCAGTTTGGATTCCGAAAAGGTCACTCTACAATTCAGACGAAACAAGTCAGTTTCAAAATCATCTGCCATGGCACTTCTTGATGTTGAAAAAGCATTTGATAATGTTTGGCATAATGGTCTCATTTACAAGCTTCAGAACTTTGGTTTTCCTACATACTTGATAAAAATTATAAAAAAATATCTTTCTGATAGAGCGTTCAATGTTTCTATAAACAATATTTCATCAGAGAAATTCATTGTGAATGCAGGTGTTCCTCAAGGATCCATCTTGGGACCAATTCTTTTCAATATCTACACTTCATGCTTGGTTTTAAAGTCTGTGTTAGGGAACATTTTTCGATGAGAACAAAAGTCCCCCTACTTTCATGTATTTGCAATGCCGATTTCCCCAAGGCTGCTTGGTTTTGATGGCTGTGTTAGGGAAACCGTAAATCGGGCCAATCAGAACGATGCAGTTAGGGCGTTTAGATAACGCCTAATATTTTACAGTTATTCAATTGTTTATCTAATGAAAAACAACATTTTGTTAGTTGCGATAGATGCGTAGAAATATTCCCTATCAAGTGATGCAAACATCTCTCCTATCCAGTAAGAAATGTTCGAGCTATAAGCATTCGAAATCTTTCATTTTTTCCTGCATGTTCTGTGTTTAGGTTTTCATTTTACCCTCCATATATTCCGGTTATACGTAGTCCCACGTCAAAACGGCAAATGGTTTTAAAAGTTATAGTTTCTGCAGCAAATTATTTATTGTGCATTCGTCTACATTCGAATTAAAGGTAAAACCTTGTAAAATTATATAGATTTCAATTTATAATTTTTCTCATTGATTTTTAAAGAGGTAAGCGGCCACAGGAGGTTACTCAGCTGGAGGTGCTGGAACCGGGTTTTGTGCCGCTTAAAGATAATTAACTGCCACATCCGCAGCAACCGGCCTGGGAGGAACCATTCGTGCCCGAGGAATGATATTTGGTCTCACTCCGTAAGCATTGTTGATCTGCTGAACGACAATTCTGCGAGCTTTTTCCAACCGATCGGTGTTATTGTTGCGGAAACAGCCGAGTTGATATAGATAGAGCAACACTCCTACGAAAACTACCGTTAAGCATCTTGCCGGAGACGAGTATAGATATACAGGTCGGACTCGATTATATGTGATTCGATTATATACAATTTTGGACTCGATTATATACAGCTTGGAAAAAAAAATTTTTCTAGCTTATTTCAAGAAGGAAAGGAAAGCCTTTCAGCGTTAAGGTGATGTTTAAGTGGCTATTACATGTGCAGTGGGGTAAAAATCGGGATTTTTTAAGATATTGCTTGAATTTTCACCAGGAATTGTTTAGATCGATATTGCAGCCAAATAATGAAAGATAGAAGTTGGGCGTCAAAGAACGAATTGTAGAGCGGTTAAAGAACTTCAATTTAATTGTTGCAAAACAATGTAGTTCAATTTAAAATTTTAGGATAAAATTAATAATAACACATTAAAAACTCGCATTTCTCGTTCTGGAGTACATTCCATAATTGATTTCTTCATTACCAACATGGATCGCCACATCGGTGATCCTATTGCCCTTAACGAGTTGAGTTCGGATCACTTCCCAGTGATGGTTGAATTGGGAGTGAATGTCGTAGTCAGGAGGCCACAATGTAGACGGGACCATCATCGTGCGAATTGGGTGGAATTCCAGCAGCTTATTGACAACAACATTGATCTCAATCAGCCTCTTGAATCTCCCGAAGATATCGAAGCAACAGTCAGCTCTATTCAAACTGCAGTTATTCAGGCTCGCCAAAACCACATCCCAGAAACGATTCAGGTGAGTGACTCTGTTCAAATTGATTCCATTACTAAACATTTGATTAGGCTTCGGAACCTCTATCGAAGGCAGTACCAACGTACTGGTATTCGAGAGAGGAAACGACAGTATAATCAGTTAACCAAGGTTATCCAGGCCAGAATGATTGATCTCCGTAACAAAAAATTCGCAAAAGATATTAGTAAACTTCCGAATAACTCCAAGCCTTTTTGGAGGCTCGCTAAAATTCTCAAGACCAAGTCTAATCCTATTCCTCCTCTTCTTCAACCTAACAATTCAGAACGATTGATAACACCTGCCGAAAAGGCTAATGCAATTGGCAACCATTTCGCTAGTTCACACAATCTTGGCCAGAACATTACAAGTCCATTTGAAGCGGACTTTTAGGCTAATGCAATTGGCAACCATTTCCATTTTTTTTTAAGATATTGCTTGAATTTTCACCAGGAATTGTTTAGATCGATATTGCAGCCAAATAATGAAAGATAGAAGTTGGGCGTCAAAGAACGAATTGTAGAGCGGTTAAAGAACTTCAATTTAATTGTTGCAAAACAATGTAGTTCAATTTAAAATTTTAGGATAAAATTAATAATAACACATTAAAAATTATTAACTTTGAAGTTTTTCACTTCCAAAATGTTATTAACATCCACTAATTGAGTTGTTCCACTACTAATCCTGTACTAATTTTTCTCATCTTGCAAATGAAATCATCAAAATTGTCTTCCTTAGCGTACTTTTTAATGTAGAGCCAGTTTGAAGCAACAGAGTCCGAAACAAAAAAAACTATCTCTTCTCTGTTCTATAAACAAAATGTGGTAATATCTAATCGTTACTGAAAATAATCTGCCAGTTCCTCTGGGAATTTAAAATAACATTCAAGTGAAAGAGTTTATTTTAATGTTTTCTATCCATGTAACACTGTGACCAAATACATTTGGTTTTGTGATGTTTCAATCAATCGCAATTAACAGAATAGCTTCTGAAGATTATTCTTCACTATCAGTAGAATATTTCCGTATCCAATATTGGATGCATAAAACCTTGTGCATCCAACGTAACACTCTCGTTTTCGAAGTCCCCCAAATATTCATTCATTCAGAATGAATTCAGATTCAAATTCAAACAAATGATCTCTAAATCAACGATAGTCCTACGTCACCCTTGCAACCGCAATATAGATACCATAGATATAACCCACTTCCTGTTTTTCTTGTTGCTGATGCAGTGACGCTAACTGAAACTAGCACAATGTCGCTAGTACTAGCACAATGTCGCATAGACAAGAATTTTTACATTTTCCGGATTTTTTGCAAAAAGGGACTGCATAATAATTATGAAGAGGGTTGGCGATACAACCGAGCCTTGGGGAATTCCCCTTTCTTGGATTTTCAATGAAGATTTTGTGTTGTTGACTATGGCTCTGAGTTCTATTTTCTAGGAAACTTTTCACATAGAAACCTAGTCTTCCACGGATCACCCAGTCGAAGAGACTCTTCAATACTGGATATCTCCATGCTGATCAAATGCTTTACTTAGATAAAGTGATGCCACATCTGCGTGGTGATCTTTCTCAATAACGTCATGTACAATAGCCTGTAGATCTTCGAGGTGATCTTCTGTGCATTTTCCCGCACGAAAAGCGAACTGTCTTGGATCGAGCAGCTTATTAGACTCTAAAAAGGTCTTTAGGCGTCGATTTACTATCCTTTCTAGAACTTTTCCAACACAACTCAAAAGAGTCGAAAATTGTATAGAAGATGTTGGTTTTGACTACGTCTTTCATTTCTGTACCGGGGTGTTAGTTCAAAGTTTCTAACACGAGAGAGTGACGCTGGACTGCAAGGTTTTGAACGTTAATACCTCTTTACCGGCTGGATGGAGTGGTATAATAATCACTTAATCCAAGAGATAAAATGTCAACGAATTATATGATTGTCACTTATCGGTTCAAAAGCTTAAAAATTGCTTTGAAAGCAAGCTATTAAAATCATAACAATCTTGCTCATTGATGATGATTGGTGATCGCAATGTGTTCCCGAACACGGTCACAAAATATAGGCACATGAAGAAACCGTGATTTGTTTTGCTCGCTTGCATGAGTGTTTGGGCATTGAGCTTCGTATTACGGAATGGAGGAATAGGCATGACAATATGGGGTTGCAGTAGAAATGAACACACTTTTAAAATCAAAATTATGAATGAGAATTAATTTTCCCAAACCAAATTAGTACTCTATGTAAATGAAAATCACTTTTGCTTGCAAGTAGTGAAAAAATATCATGCAAAAATTGTGTCTCTAGATAATTTTATATTATAATGTTATGTTCTGGTGAGAATATCTGAAAAATCTGAAAATCGTTTAAATTAGGGTCATAACGACGTACGTCTAATAGGTAAATAACACCAAGAAAAAAATTTCATACAAATTTTAGCAATTTAAAACTGCTTTAAGGGCGACTGATAGAGAATAGCTGGTCTCATACAAACTAATGTCGTATCCAGATGACACCATTCCACCGTCAACGCGAAAAGCAGACATACGCAAGGCGTGAGTACTTTCACTCGCATCGGTTTCTGTTCTGCTTTCGCATGGAACAGTCATGAAAAATTGTTTGCGTATGAATGCGTCCGAGCGAAGTAATATTCGCACCCATTTACGCATTCGGCTTGGTGTTCCCGTGATGTAATCCAATAGCATCAGTTTGGCTTGGTGTTCCCGTGATGTAATCCAATAGCATCAGTTTGGCTTGGTGTTCCCGTGATGTAATCCAATAGCATTTGGATCCAAAAATGGTCCAGTCGGTAATTTTTCCGATCATAGAGAACAAACTCATTGCACCACTGATACGCTCAAAATATTTCAAAAATCCAAATATTTGTCGAGTTGTTATCCAATCAATTTTAGATCGGAACCAATGACGGAGAGGTCGAGAGAGAACGCGGTTTTGGTCATAGAATACGTCAACGGCGATCGCTTCATAAGTTTTCCAACCAGTGCTTTAAACAATCTTTGGTTTTTAAATTACAACATACGAATCAACAAATTAGAAGAATAAAAAAATTGATTGTTCTATTGTACATACCTTTCAATTCATCGACAACAGACATGCTTTCATTGCTAGACAACGTATTTCCAGTATCAGAATTCTTTTGTTTTGAGCCTGTTTGTTGTGAAGGAACGTCATTTCGAATGGCTGAATTTTGTGCGATATCGTCTAAAGATTTCTGGATGCAATCACCTGAAAATATACATGAGGGTAAAAAAGTATTTAATGAAAGTCATAGCCGGAAAATTACTTCATTTAATTAAAAAAAGTTAAGATAATTTAATCACAGTTGTTATCAATAACCTATTACAATGCAAATTGATTGGACAAAACACTTCAGTTTGTTTGTACTCATACATTTAGTTTACACACCGTCGGTTTCGTACAGAATCATACACGTTTTGTTTTACTTCTACAACTTTTTCGGACACGTTGCAGAGTTATGCTCACACAAACTGCGTCGTCAATCTAAGGACACACGGGAACTTCCGATCGGACACAATTTTTTCTTCACGCGAATTCTCGGGAAACAAAAACACACTTTTAGGTATAGTCTTTTTCTCTACACAAGCCAAAGGATAACTTCAAAAACACACAGCCCTCGGTTGAGTGCAATTTACGGCTGGAATTTTGCAATCGGCTGACTGCACACAAAAATTTTGAAGGTAGCAACGGAAGCGGGATCGGTTGAGCCAACACGATGTAATCACCTAAGAAAAGACGTGACAACTGGCTTCTTACTCTTCTTTCTGCATTTTCTTCGACCAAGTGCTAGATAACAGGGAAGCGAGATGTGAAGGTTGCCAAATGTTATAAAATTTCGGAAGATTATTTTCCCATGAAAAACATGTGTTCTTCGTATCATGTATTTTCTGAGTTGCATAATTTTTTTTGTATTAATCTTCCGACCGAATATCACATATTTTAAACAATAAGTATTTTCCTGTTATTTTGGTATCCAAAAAATAAAATGTGAAGAGATAAAGAAAACTAGAAAACGTAGATTTGATAGTAGGTGTATGATATGTTGACATATATGAATTAAATTCAAAGTTCATTTTATTTATCAAGAGATTACGGGCCTTACCGTTTACACTTCAAGATGAAAACGGAATGGACGACACGCCATGAAATTTCGTTTTACGAGTTAGAGAAAATGATGGGTTTTCAGGTAGAATGAACACTCTTCAAATAGAAATTATGAATGAAAATTAACTTCTCCGTATCATATTAGTGTTGATTGTGAATGGAAAACTTTGCTTTCTTCATTTGGTAAAATAATCTCGTACAAAAATTGTATCTGAAGATAATTTTATATTATAATGAGTAGTTTTAGTGAGAATATCGCAAAATGTATAGAAAACAGGTCAAGTTAGGGTAAGAAAGACGTTCTTCAAGTAAATAAATAACGCCAAGTAAAAATTTTCATTCAGGTTTTAACAATTTAAAAGTGCCTTCGGGCCGAGTAGTAAGACTTGTTAAAAGCTTATTTCGTTTCCAGATATCGATACCGTATCTCTGTCATCGCGGATAAACTTCAATTCGTTTTTACCGTGGAGTGTATACGGAAATAAGGCCTTATAATTTAACTTTGATATCGTTCAAATACTAACAGTACTGAAATATTGATAAAATCATACATTCCCAAATAATAACATAGCGTTTATTCAGGTTTTTTTTTCTGTAGGTATGTATGGTTTATTCAAGTTCCAATATGATTTTAAATACTTTTCTGCTGCGTTGGTTGTTATTTGTTATTAGATTATAATTATATTGCTAACTGCTTTACGGTTGGAAAATAATTGAATGCTCTTCTCTGTTAGGTCGCTGCTATTATGCTATGCTAGATGGCAAAATAATCCCGAAAAGATGTAGGGTGGAAATTCCGATGCAATGTTTCCTTCTCTTCGGGAACACCGGACGTAATAGAAACGAAAATATACAAAAAAAAAATCCATTATAGAAATTATCGCTAAATTGAAATGTGAATGCAACAATTATTCAATTTTGAATATATTTGGCAACATATTTATCTTTGTTAATTATTTTACTCATTAGCCAATCAGAAGGCGAGTTGCAAGTGGTCCGAGTTTGACAGAAGTGGTGGTCCGGAATCGGCCCCCTATTGTCATGTCTCGTCTCAGGCTTCGTTTATTGCGATAGTTGCACCGTATTCGTTCGATTAATAATTGATTTCTGTATCGGGGATCACTAGTCACCAATATCTACACAGTAGAATATAAATTGAAGCATTGTTTGTTTACAATGACATAAAGCTGCAAGGTCATCACCTGGTCTTATAGAAGGAGGAAGGAGAATAGAAGGAGTTACAGAGTATTGCTGTACGAATTTTCAAACGCGTTTTTCTCAAAACCATGTTTTTCAATTGGTGGTATCAATATATCAGGATCTACTCGACCGATTTGGCTGATATTTTTTATCAGCATTTAAAAATTAATTATCTAAAGCGTTACATGCCGTTTTGACGTAGAACTACGTCTTTCATTAAGGGTGCCAAATCAGAAAACAGGTCACGTTTTTATGAAATAAAGTTAATGTTAATAACTATTTTTGCCGCGAACAGATTTTGGCGATTTACATACTAAACGAATCGGAAATTCCCTAAGATTTGTTTAATATGCTATACATTGGAATCTCCTGGTTTGTAAATGGTTAAAATTCATGAAAACTTTAAGCGTTTTCATTTTTCCTTACATTTGTTCTGTCCATTTGCGTGCTTTCCAGAACAGAGCTGTCAATAACGGGCATTGAAGGGGAAATCGTAGGATTTAAAGTCTCCGCGAACAGAGGAAAAGAAGAAGATTGAAGGGGAACACTTGCCTAGAGTATAAACAGTGGATCTCGCTGAGGCAAACTTTTATCATTCCACTCCGACCGTCGACAGAGACGGACGTTATCTCGGTTATACGCTCGTTGAAGAATATGAAGGCCCCCGGCTTCGACAGTATATTTAACATTGAGTTGAAACATCTTAGTAACAACTTATATGAAATTATGACTTCTGTCTTCAACAGATGTCTATCACTTGGCTACTTCCCCTCGAGTTGGAAGTTGGCAAAAGTGATCCCGATACTAAAACCCGGAAAAGATCCTTCTTCTTCAAAGAGCTATCGACCAATTAGCCCTCTCCCAGCATTTTCGAAAGTATTCGAAAAAATTATATTAACGCGCATTCTTGCTTTTGCAGATGAGCACAATATATTTTTGGATGAGCAGTTTGGATTCCGAAAAGGTCACTCTACAATTCACCAGCTTCGTAGAGTATACAATATAATCAGACGAAACAAGTCAGTTTCAAAATCATCTGCCATGGCACTTCTTGATGTTGAAAAAGCATTTGATAATGTTTGGCATAATGGTCTCATTTACAAGCTTCAGAACTTTGGTTTTCCTACATACTTGATAAAAATTATAAAAAATTATCTTTCTGATAGAGCGTTCAATGTTTCTATAAACAATATTTCATCAGAGAAATTCATTGTGAATGCAGGTGTTCCTCAAGGATCCATCTTGGGACCAATTCTTTTCAATATCTACACTTCATGCTTGGTTTTAAAGTCTGTGTTAGGGAACATTTTTCGATGAGAACAAAAGTCCCCCTACTTTCATGTATTTGCAATGCCGATTTCCCCAAGGCTGCTTGGTTTTGATGGCTGTGTTAGGGAAACCGTAAATCGGGCCAATCAGAACGATGCAGTTAGGGCGTTTAGATAACGCCTAATATTTTACAGTTATTCAATTGTTTATCTAATGAAAAACAACATTTTGTTAGTTGCGATAAATGCGTAGAAATATTCCCTATCAAGTGATGCAAACATCTCTCCTATCCAGTAAGAAATGTTCGAGCTATAAGCATTCGAAATCTTTCATTTTTTCCTGCATGTTCTGTGTTTAGGTTTTCATTTTACCCTCCATATATTCCGGTTATACGTAGTCCCACGTCAAAACGGCAAATGGTTTTAAAAGTTATAGTTTCTGCAGCAAATTATTTATTGTGCATTCGTCTACATTCGAATTAAAGGTAAAACCTTGTAAAATTATATAGATTTCAATTTATAATTTTTCTCATTGATTTTTAAAGAGGTAAGCGGCCACAGGAGGTTACTCAGCTGGAGGTGCTGGAACCGGGTTTTGTGCCGCTTAAAGATAATTAACTGCCACATCCGCAGCAACCGGCCTGGGAGGAACCATTCGTGCCCGAGGAATGATATTTGGTCTCACTCCGTAAGCATTGTTGATCTGCTGAACGACAATTCTGCGAGCTTTTTCTAACCGATCGGTGTTATTGTTGCGGAAACAGCCGAGTTGATATAGATAGAGCAACACTCCTACGAAAACTACCGTTAAGCATCTTGCCGGAGACGAGTATAGATATACAGGTCGGACTCGATTATATGTGATTCGATTATATACAATTTTGGACTCGATTATATACAGCTTGGAAAAAAAATTTTTTCTAGCTTATTTCAAGAAGGAAAGGAGAGCCTTTCAGCGTTAAGGTGATGTTTAAGTGGCTATTACATGTGCAGTGGGGTAAAAATCGGGATTTTTTAAGATATTGCTTGAATTTTCACCAGGAATTGTTTAGATCGATATTGCAGCCAAATAATGAAAGATAGAAGTTGGGCGTCAAAGAACGAATTGTAGAGCGGTTAAAGAACTTCAATTTAATTGTTGCAAAACAATGTAGTTCAATTTAAAATTTTAGGATAAAATTAATAATAACACATTAAAAATTATTAACTTTGAAGTTTTTCACTTCCAAAAAGTTATTAACATCCACTAATTGAGTTGTTCCACTACTAATCCTGTACTAATTTTTCTCATCTTGCAAATGAAATCATCAAAATTGTCTTCCTTAGCGTACTTTTTAATGTAGAGCCAGTTTGAAGCAACAGAGTCCGAAACAAAAAAAAAACTATCTCTTCTCTGTTCTATAAAAAAAATGTGGTAATATCTAATCGTTACTGAAAATAATCTGCCAGTTCCTCTGGGAATTTAAAATTACATTCAAGTGTTTTCTATCCATGTAACACTGTGACCAAATACATTTGGTTTTGTGAATTTCAATCAATCGCAATTAACAGAATAGCTTCTGAAGATTATTCTTCCCTATCAGTAGAATATTTCCGTATCCAATATTGGATGCATAAAACCTTGTGCATCCAACGTAACACTCTCGTTTTCGAAGTCCCCCAAATATTCATTCATTCAGAATGAATTCAGATTCAAATTCAAACAAATGATCTCTAAATCAACGATAGTCCTACGTCACCCTTGCGGTTATACCATAGATATAACCCACTTCCTGTTTTTCTTGTTGCTGATGCAGTGACGCTAACTGAAACTAGCACAATGTCGCTAGTACTAGCACAATGTCGCATAGACAAGAATTTTTACATTTTCCGGATTTTTTGCAAAAAGGGACTGCATAATAATTATGAAGAGGGTTGGCGATACAACCGAGCCTTGGGGAATTCCCCTTTCTTGGATTTTCAATGAAGATTTTGTGTTGTTGACTATGGCTCTGAGTTCTATTTTCTAGGAAACTTTTCACATAGAAACCTAGTCTTCCACGGATCACCCAGTCGAAGAGACTCTTCAATACTGGATATCTCCATGCTGATCAAATGCTTTACTTAGATAAAGTGATGCCACATCTGCGTGGTGATCTTTCTCAATAACGTCATGTACAATAGCCTGTAGATCTTCGAGGTGATCTTCTGTGCATTTTCCCGCACGAAAAGCGAACTGTCTTGGATCGAGCAGCTTATTAGACTCTAAAAAGGTCTTTAGGCGTCGATTTACTATCCTTTCTAGAACTTTTCCAACACAACTCAAAAGAGTCGAAAATTGTATAGAAGATGTTGGTTTTGACTACGTCTTTCATTTCTGTACCGGGGTGTTAGTTCAAAGTTTCTAAAACGAGAGAGTGACGCTGGACTGCAAGGTTTTGAACGTTAATACCTCTTTTCCGGCTGGATGGAGTGGTATAATAATCACTTCATCCAAGAGATAAAATGTCAACGAATTATATGATTGTCACTTATCGGTTCAAAAGCTTAAAAATTGCTTTGAAAGCAAGCTATTGAAATCATAACAATCTTGCTCATTGATGATGATTGGTGATCGCAATGTGTTCCCGAACACGGTCACAAAATATAGGCACATGAAGAAACCGTGATTTGTTTTGCTCGCTTGCATGAGTGTTTGGGCATTGAGCTTCGTATTACGGAATGGAGGAGTAGGCATGACAATATGGGGTTGCAGTAGAAATGAACACACTTTTAAAATCAAAATTATGAATGAGAATTAATTTTCCCAAACCAAATTAGTACTCTATGTAAATGAAAATCACTTTTGCTTGCAAGTAGTGAAAAAATATCATGCAAAAATTGTGTCTCTAGATAATTTTATATTATAATGTTATGTTCTGGTGAGAATATCTGAAAAATCTGAAAATCGTTTAAACTAGGGTCATAACGACGTACGTCTAATAGGTAAATAACACCAAGAAAAAAATTTCATACAAATTTTAGCAATTTAAAACTGCTTTAAGGGCGACTGATAGAGAATAGCTGGTCTCATACAAACTAATGTCGTATCCAGATGACACCATTCCACCGTCAACGCGAAAAGCAGACATACGCAAGGCGTGAGTACTTTCACTCGCATCGGTTTCTGTTCTGCTTTCGCATGGAACAGTCATGAAAAATTGTTTGCGTATGAATGCGTCCGAGCGAAGTAATATTCGCACCCATTTACGCATTCGGCTTGGTGTTCCCGTGATGTAATCCAATAGCATCAGTTTGGCTTGGTGTTCCCGTGATGTAATCCAATAGCATCAGTTTGGCTTGGTGTTCCCGTGATGTAATCCAATAGCATTTGGATCCAAAAATGGTCCAGTCGGTAATTTTTCCGATCATAGAGAACAAACTCATTGCACCACTGATACGCTCAAAATATTTCAAAAATCCAAATATTTGTCGAGTTGTTATCCAATCAATTTTAGATCGGAACCAATGACGGAGAGGTCGAGAGAGAACGCGGTTTTGGTCATAGAATACGTCAACGGAGATCGCTTCATAAGTTTTCCAACCAGTGCTTTAAACAATCTTTGGTTTTTAAATTACAACATACGAATCAACAAATTAGAAGAATAAAAAAATTGATTGTTCTATTGTACATACCTTTCAATTCATCGACAACAGACATGCTTCTGATACTGGAAATACGTTGTCTAGCAATGGCTAGACAACGTATTTCCAGTATCAGAATTCTTTTGTTTTGAGCCTGTTTGTTGTGAAGGAACGTCATTTCGAATGGCTGAATTTTGTGCGATATCGTCTAAAGATTTCTGGATGCAATCACCTGAAAATATACATGAGGGTAAAAAAGTATTTAATGAAAGTCATAGCCGGAAAATTACTTCATTTAATTAAAAAAAGTTAAGATAATTTAATCACAGTTGTTATCAATAACCTATTACAATGCAAATTGATTGGACAAAACACTTCAGTTTGTTTGTACTCATACATTTAGTTTACACACCGTCGGTTTCGTACAGAATCATACACGTTTTGTTTTACTTCTACAACTTTTTCGGACACGTTGCAGAGTTATGCTCACACAAACTGCGTCGTCAATCTAAGGACACACGGGAACTTCCGATCGGACACAATTTTTTCTTCACGCGAATTCTCGGGAAACAAAAACACACTTTTAGGTATAGTCTTTTTCTCTACACAAGCCAAAGGATAACTTCAAAAACACACAGCCCTCGGTTGAGTGCAATTTACGGCTGGAATTTTGCAATCGGCTGACTGCACACAAAAATTTTGAAGGTAGCAACGGAAGCGGGATCGGTTGAGCCAACACGATGTAATCACCTAAGAAAAGACGTGACAACTGGCTTCTTACTCTTCTTTCTGCATTTTCTTCGACCAAGTGCTAGATAACAGGGAAGCGAGATGTGAAGGTTGCCAAATGTTATAAAATTTCGGAAGATTATTTTCCCATGAAAAACATGTGTTCTTCGTATCATGTATTTTCTGAGTTGCATAATTTTTTTTGTATTAATCTTCCGACCGAATATCACATATTTTAAACAATAAGTATTTTCCTGTTATTTTGGTATCCAAAAAATAAAATGTGAAGAGATAAAGAAAACTAGAAAACGTAGATTTGATAGTAGGTGTATGATATGTTGACATATATGAATTAAATTCAAAGTTCATTTTATTTATCAAGAGATTACGGGCCTTACCGTTTACACTTCAAGATGAAAACGGAATGGACGACACGCCATGAAATTTCGTTTTACGAGTTAGAGAAAATGATGGGTTTTCAGGTAGAATGAACACTCTTCAAATAGAAATTATGAATGAAAATTAACTTCTCCGTATCATATTAGTGTTGATTGTGAATGGAAAACTTTGCTTTCTTCATTTGGTAAAATAATCTCGTACAAAAATTGTATCTGAAGATAATTTTATATTATAATGAGTAGTTTTAGTGAGAATATCGCAAAATGTATAGAAAACAGGTCAAGTTAGGGTAAGAAAGACGTTCTTCAAGTAAATAAATAACGCCAAGTAAAAATTTTCATTCAGGTTTTAACAATTTAAAAGTGCCTTCGGGCCGAGTAGTAAGACTTGTTAAAAGCTTATTTCGTTTCCAGATATCGATACCGTATCTCTGTCATCGCGGATAAACTTCAATTCGTTTTTACCGTGGAGTGTATACGGAAATAAGGCCTTATAATTTAACTTTGATATCGTTCAAATACTAACAGTACTGAAATATTGATAAAATCATACATTCCCAAATAATAACATAGCGTTTATTCAGGTTTTTTTTTCTGTAGGTATGTATGGTTTATTCAAGTTCCAATATGATTTTAAATACTTTTCTGCTGCGTTGGTTGTTATTTGTTATTAGATTATAATTATATTGCTAACTGCTTTACGGTTGGAAAATAATTGAATGCTCTTCTCTGTTAGGTCGCTGCTATTATGCTATGCTAGATGGCAAAATAATCCCGAAAAGATGTAGGGTGGAAATTCCGATGCAATGTTTCCTTCTCTTCGGGAACACCGGACGTAATAGAAACGAAAATATACAAAAAAAATCCATTATAGAAATTATCGCTAAATTGAAATGTGAATGCAACAATTATTCAATTTTGAATATATTTGGCAACATATTTATCTTTGTTAATTATTTTACTCATTAGCCAATCAGAAGGCGAGTTGCAAGTGGTCCGAGTTTGACAGAAGTGGTGGTCCGGAATCGGCCCCCTATTTTCATGTCTCGTCTCAGGCTTCGTTTATTGCGATAGTTGCACCGTATTCGTTCGATTAATAATTGATTTCTGTATCGGGGATCACTAGTCACCAATATCTACACAGTAGAATATAAATTGAAGCATTGTTTGTTTACAATGACATAAAGCTGCAAGGTCATCACCTGGTCTTATAGAAGGAGGAAGGAGAATAGAAGGAGTTACAGAGTATTGCTGTACGAATTTTCAAACGCGTTTTTCTCAAAACCATGTTTTTCAATTGGTGGTATCAATATATCAGGATCTACTCGACCGATTTGGCTGATATTTTTTATCAGCATTTAAAAATTAATTATCTAAAGCGTTACATGCCGTTTTGACGTAGAACTACGTCTTTCATTAAGGGTGCCAAATCAGAAAACAAGTCACGTTTTTATGAAATAAAGTTAATGTTAATAACTATTTTTGCCGCGAACAGATTTTGGCGATTTACATACTAAACGAATCGGAAATTCCCTAAGATTTGTTTAATATGCTATACATTGGAATCTCCTGGTTTGTAAATGTTTAAAATTCATGAAAACTTTAAGCGTTTTCATTTTTCCTTACATTTGTTCTGTCCATTTGCGTGCTTTCCAGAACAGAGCTGTCAATAACGAGCATTGAAGGGGAAATCGTAGGATTTAAAGTCTCCGCGAACAGAGGAAAAGAAGAAGATTGAAGGGGAACACTTGCCTAGAGTATAAACAGTGGATCTCGCTGAGGCAAACTTTTATCATTCCACTCCGACCGTCGACAGAGACGGACGTGTTTGGAGCTCCATTCATTACCTGATTTTTAAAAAGCTATTTATTTCTCTTTTCAGATTGTCTACCTGCGATTCATCAACTACCTGTCTGCCCTTGAGGACTACAACAATGGGGAAAACCCGGTCAACCGACCCAGGCATACCACATGGCACCAACAAACGACATCGATCGGACACCGGCAAGGAGCCAATATTAGAAAGAAACCGCTATGCTTTATTGGATGGCCATACCGAGGAGGAACCAACTACCGAGAAAGTAAATGTAGAGAAAAAGGTGAAAGTACCACCTTATTTTACAACATCGAGAGATATAGGAACTTTGAGGTCTGAACTGCTGGCGCTGAAATTGCAGCCAGTTTTTAAAATATGCAGCATCGGGATTAAAATCACTAGTCCCAACCTGGAGCAATATAAAATAATTGGATCATACCTGAAATCAAAAAATCATGAGTTTTACACTCACGATACGCCGTCTGAAAAACCATTTAAGGTGGTGTTGCGAGGTCTTCCTGCTATACAATATTCAGCCGTTAGCTGTATATCGGATGACTAGGCATAAAACGCCAGACAATGGGTATTCCAATGTTTTGTACCTGATCCACTTCAAGAAAGGATCAGCCAACATAACTCGCATAAGAGAAATCAGTGAGATCTTCAACATCTCGGTACAATGGGACCGATACAAACCTCAACATCGGGATGTAACGCAATGTTCAAATTGCCTTGGTTTCGGACACGGAACAAGAAACTGTCACATGAAAACTCGTTGTGGCAAGTGTGCTGCTGACCACCTAACAAGCACTTGCAGCCTTCCAGAAAAAGAACCTCGCAAATGCGTTAACTGTGGCGAAAGTCACCAAGCCACCAGCCGTAGCTGCACAAAACGTGCGGATTTTAAACGTATCTGGAAGCAAGCTACTGATAAAACACAGAATAGGAAGAAGGTTCCAGAATTTACTGACAAAGAGTTCCCTCCAATGGTTTCTCGCACGATTCCTGTTCTTCCTCCTCTTCCACTTCCTACAGGTCGCCCCCAAACGGCCTCTTCTAGCGAAAAGCCAAAAAAGGAGCAACCGAGCTATAGTAAGGTTGCAGCTATTGGTTTATCACCTACACCAAAACCTTCACCTCATTCCTCTTCTACTGAGGAGCTTTATAGCATGCAAGAACTTGCAACCCTGTTCTTGAACTAGATCGACAGACTAGAAGTTGTCGCAACCAACAGGAACAAGTACAAGTTATGCTACATTTTTATTATAACCATGGATCGGTCATCTCTAAGGCTAATTAATTGGAATGCCTGCTCTCTTAAGAGTAAGCTTATCGAGTTCACTGACTTCCTGGTGACAAACAGCATCGACGTAGCTATCGTTACTGAGACGCATCTTAAACCGAATATTAATATTCGAGTCCCGAATTATCGTCTATTGAGAATGGATCGTGCTGGTTCTGGTGGAGGAGGTGTTGCCTTAGCCATCAGAAATAACATCAGATATCGACTTTTGCCGTGTCTGAAACTCAACATCATCGAAGCTATTGGGGCGGAAATCACAACATCGATTGGGTCTATTATCGTGATTGCGGTCTACTATCCCAAACAGACGTCAATCAGAGATGGCTCAGCGTTGCTTCTTAAAAACGATATCATCAAGCTAACACGAAGGCAGTCGAAATACGTCATCGGCGGGGACATTAATGCTCGACATCAGTCCTGGGGAAACCAAAGGAGGAATCAATATGGAGTGACTCTAAATGATGATCTACAGTGTGGGCGCTACAGGATTCTTAGTCCAGCGACCCCTACATTTCTCGTTCTGGAGTACATTCCATAATTGATTTCTTCATTACCAACATGGATCGCCACATCGGTGATCCTATTGCCCTTAACGAGTTGAGTTCGGATCACTTCCCAGTGATGGTTGAATTGGGAGTGAATGTCGTAGTCAGGAGGCCACAATGTAGACGGGACCATCATCGTGCGAATTGGGTGGAATTCCAGCAGCTTATTGACAACAACATTGATCTCAATCAACCTCTTGAATCTCCCGAAGATATCGAAGCAACAGTCAGCTCTATTCAAACTGCAGTTATTCAGGCTCGCCAAAACCACATCCCAGAAACGATTCAGGTGAGTGACTCTGTTCAAATTGATTCCATTACTAAACATTTGATTAGGCTTCGGAACCTCTATCGAAGGCAGTACCAACGTACTGGTATTCGAGAGAGGAAACGACAGTATAATCAGTTAACCAAGGTTATCCAGGCCAGAATGATTGATCTCCGTAACAAAAAATTCGCAAAAGATATTAGTAAACTTCCGAATAACTCCAAGCCTTTTTGGAGGCTCGCTAAAATTCTCAAGACCAAGTCTAATCCTATTCCTCCTCTTCTTCAACCTGACAATTCAGAACGATTGATAACACCTGCCGAAAAGGCTAATGCAATTGGCAACCATTTCGCTAGTTCACACAATCTTGGCCAGAACATTACAAGTCCATTTGAAGCTTCGGCGAATGATACTGTAAGGGCTATTGACAATATCCATTCTGTACCTCAAGAGAGTGAAATCATCTCGACTGCAGAGGTTATCTCGGTTATACGCTCGTTGAAGAATATGAAGGCCCCCGGCTTCGACAGTATATTTAACATTGAGTTGAAACATCTTAGTAACAACTTATATGAAATTATGACTACTGTCTTCAACAGATGTCTATCACTTGGCTACTTCCCCTCGAGTTGGAAGTTGGCAAAAGTGATCCCGATACTAAAACCCGGAAAAGATCCTTCTTCTTCAAAGAGCTATCGACCAATTAGCCTTCTCCCAGCATTTTCGAAAGTATTCGAAAAAATTATATTAACGCGCATTCTTGCTTTTGCAGATGAGCACAATATATTTTTGGATGAGCAGTTTGGATTCCGAAAAGGTCACTCTACAATTCACCAGCTTCGTAGAGTATACAATATAATCAGACGAAACAAGTCAGTTTCAAACTCATCTGCCATGGCACTTCTTGATGTTGAAAAAGCATTTGATAATGTTTGGCATAATGGTCTCATTTACAAGCTTCAGAACTTTGGTTTTCCTACATACTTGATAAAAATTATAAAAAATTATATTTCTGATAGAGCGTTCAATGTTTCTATAAACAATATTTCATCAGAGAAATTCATTGTGAATGCAGGTGTTCCTCAAGGATCCATCTTGGGACCAATTCTTTTCAATATCTACACTTCATGCTTGGTTTTAAAGTCTGTGTTAGGGAACATTTTTCGATGAGAACAAAAGTCCCCCTACTTTCATGTATTTGCAATGCCGATTTCCCCAAGGCTGCTTGGTTTTGATGGCTGTGTTAGGGAAACCGTAAATCGGGCCAATCAGAACGATGCAGTTAGGGCGTTTAGATAACGCCTAATATTTTACAGTTATTCAATTGTTTATCTAATGAAAAACAACATTTTGTTAGTTGCGATAGATGCGTAGAAATATTCCCTATCAAGTGATGCAAACATCTCTCCTATCCAGTAAGAAATGTTCGAGCTATAAGCATTCGAAATCTTTCATTTTTTCCTGCATGTTCTGTGTTTAGGTTTTCATTTTACCCTCCATATATTCCGGTTATATGTAGTCCCACGTCAAAACGGCAAATGGTTTTAAAAGTTATAGTTTCTGCAGCAAATTATTTATTGTGCATTCGTCTACATTTGAATTAAAGGTAAAACCTTGTAAAATTATATAGATTTCAATTTATAATTTTTCTCATTGATTTTTAAAGAGGTAAGCGGCCACAGGAGGTTACTCAGCTGGAGGTGCTGGAACCGGGTTTTGTGCCGCTTAAAGATAATTAACTGCCACATCCGCAGCAACCGGCCTGGGAGGAACCATTCGTGCCCGAGGAATGATATTTGGTCTCACTCCGTAAGCATTGTTGATCTGCTGAACGACAATTCTGCGAGCTTTTTCCAACCGATCGGTGTTATTGTTGCGGAAACAGCCGAGTTGATATAGATAGAGCAACACTCCTACGAAAACTACCGTTAAGCATCTTGCCGGAGACGAGTATAGATATACAGGTCGGACTCGATTATATGTGATTCGATTATATACAATTTTGGACTCGATTATATACAGCTTGGAAAAAAAAAATTTTTCTAGCTTATTTCAAGAAGGAAAGGAGAGCCTTTCAGCGTTAAGGTGATGTTTAAGTGGCTATTACATGTGCAGTGGGGTAGAAATCGGGATTTTTTAAGATATTGCTTGAATTTTCACCAGGAATTGTTTAGATCGATATTGCAGCCAAATAATGAAAGATAGAAGTTGGGCGTCAAAGAACGAATTGTAGAGCGGTTAAAGAACTTCAATTTAATTGTTGCAAAACAATGTAGTTCAATTTAAAATTTTAGGATAAAATTAATAATAACACATTAAAAATTATTAACTTTGAAGTTTTTCACTTCCAAAATGTTATTAACATCCACTAATTGAGTTGTTCCACTACTAATCCTGTACTAATTTTTCTCATCTTGCAAATGAAATCATCAAAATTGTCTTCCTTAGCGTACTTTTTAATGTAGAGCCAGTTTGAAGCAACAGAGTCCGAAACAAAAAAAAACTATCTCTTCTCTGTTCTATAAAAAAAATGTGGTAATATCTAATCGTTACTGAAAATAATCTGCCAGTTCCTCTGGGAATTTAAAATTACATTCAAGTGTTTTCTATCCATGTAACACTGTGACCAAATACATTTGGTTTTGTGATTTTTCAATCAATCGCAATTAACAGAATAGCTTCTGAAGATTATTCTTCCCTATCAGTAGAATATTTCCGTATCCAATATTGGATGCATAAAACCTTGTGCATCCAACGTAACACTCTCGTTTTCGAAGTCCCCCAAATATTCATTCATTCAGAATGAATTCAGATTCAAATTCAAACAAATGATCTCTAAATCAACGATAGTCCTACGTCACCCTTGCGGTTATACCATAGATATAACCCACTTCCTGTTTTTCTTGTTGCTGATGCAGTGACGCTAACTGAAACTAGCACAATGTCGCTAGTACTAGCACAATGTCGCATAGACAAGAATTTTTACATTTTCCGGATTTTTTGCAAAAAGGGACTGCATAATAATTATGAAGAGGGTTGGCGATACAACCGAGCCTTGGGGAATTCCCCTTTCTTGGATTTTCAATGAAGATTTTGTGTTGTTGACTATGGCTCTGAGTTCTATTTTCTAGGAAACTTTTCACATAGAAACCTAGTCTTCCACGGATCACCCAGTCGAAGAGACTCTTCAATACTGGATATCTCCATGCTGATCAAATGCTTTATTTAGATAAAGTGATGCCACATCTGCGTGGTGATCTTTCTCAATAACGTCATGTACAATAGCCTGTAGATCTTCGAGGTGATCTTCTGTGCATTTTCCCGCACGAAAAGCGAACTGTCTTGGATCGAGCAGCTTATTAGACTCTAAAAAGGTCTTTAGGCGTCGATTTACTATCCTTTCTAGAACTTTTCCAACACAACTCAAAAGAGTCGAAAATTGTATAGAAGATGTTGGTTTTGACTACGTCTTTCATTTCTGTACCGGGGTGTTAGTTCAAAGTTTCTAAAACGAGAGAGTGACGCTGGACTGCAAGGTTTTGAACGTTAATACCTCTTTACCGGCTGGATGGAGTGGTATAATAATCACTTCATCCAAGAGATAAAATGTCAACGAATTATATGATTGTCACTTATCGGTTCAAAAGCTTAAAAATTGCTTTGAAAGCAAGCTATTGAAATCATAACAATCTTGCTCATTGATGATGATTGGTGATCGCAATGTGTTCCCGAACACGGTCACAAAATATAGGCACATGAAGAAACCGTGATTTGTTTTGCTCGCTTGCATGAGCTTCGTATTACGGAATGGAGGAGTAGGCATGACAATATGGGGTTGCAGTAGAAATGAACACACTTTTAAAATCAAAATTATGAATGAGAATTAATTTTCCCAAACCAAATTAGTACTCTATGTAAATGAAAATCACTTTTGCTTGCAAGTAGTGAAAAAATATCATGCAAAAATTGTGTCTCTAGATAATTTTATATTATAATGTTATGTTCTGGTGAGAATATCTGAAAAATCTGAAAATCTTTTAAATTAGGGTCATAACGACGTACGTCTAATAGGTAAATAACACCAAGAAAAAAATTTCATACAAATTTTAGCAATTTGAAACTGCTTTAAGGGCGACTGATAGAGAATAGCTGGTCTCATACAAACTAATGTCGTATCCAGATGACACCATTCCACCGTCAACGCGAAAAGCAGACATACGCAAGGCGTGAGTACTTTCACTCGCATCGGTTTCTGTTCTGCTTTCGCATGGAACAGTCATGAAAAATTGTTTGCGTATGAATGCGTCCGAGCGAAGTAATATTCGCACCCATTTACGCATTCGGCTTGGTGTTCCCGTGGTGTAATCCAATAGCATCAGTTTGACTTGGTGTTCCCGTGATGTAATCCAATAGCATCAGTTTGGCTTGGTGTTCCCGTGATGTAATCCAATAGCATTTGGATCCAAAAATGGTCCAGTCGGTAATTTTTCCGATCATAGAGAACAAACTCATTGCACCCCTGATACGCTCAAAATATTTCAAAAATCCAAATATTTGTCGAGTTGTTATCCAATCAATTTTAGATCGGAACCAATGACGGAGAGGTCGAGAGAGAACGCGGTTTTGGTCATAGAATACGTCAACGGCGATCGCTTCATAAGTTTTCCAACCAGTGCTTTAAACAATCTTTGGTTTTTAAATTACAACATACGAATCAACAAATTAGAAGAATAAAAAAATTGATTGTTCTATTGTACATACCTTTCAATTCATCGACAACAGACATGCTTTCATTGCTAGACAACGTATTTCCAGTATCAGAATTCTTTTGTTTTGAGCCTGTTTGTTGTGAAGGAACGTCATTTCGAATGGCTGAATTTTGTGCGATATCATCTAAAGATTTCTGGATGCAATCACCTGAAAATATACATGAGGGTAAAAAAGTATTTAATGAAAGTCATAGCCGGAAAATTACTTCATATAATTAAAAAAAGTTAAGATAATTTAATCACAGTTGTTATCAATAACCTATTACAATGCAAATTGATTGGACAAAACACTTCAGTTTGTTTGTACTCATACATTTAGTTTACACACCGTCGGTTTCGTACAGAATCATACACGTTTTGTTTTACTTCTACAACTTTTTCGGACACGTTGCAGAGTTATGCTCACACAAACTGCGTCGTCAATCTAAGAACACACGGGAACTTCCGATCGGACACAATTTTTTCTTCACGCGAATTCTCGGGAAACAAAAACACACTTTTAGGTATAGTCTTTTTCTCTACACAAGCCAAAGGATAACTTCAAAAACACACAGCCCTCGGTTGAGTGCAATTTACGGCTGGAATTTTGCAATCGGCTGACTGCACACAAAAATTTTGAAGGTAGCACGGAAGCGGGATCGGTTGAGCCAACACGATGTAATCACCTAAGACAAGACGTGACAACTGGCTTCTTACTCTTCTTTCTGCATTTTCTTCGACCAAGTGCTAGATAACAGGGAAGCGAGATGTGAAGGTTGCCAAATGTTATAAAATTTCGGAAGATTATTTTCCCATGAAAAACATGTGTTCTTCGTATCATGTATTTTCTGAGTTGCATAATTTTTTTTTGTATTAATCTTCCGACCGAATATCACATATTTTAAACAATAAGTATTTTCCTGTTATTTTGGTATCCAAAAAATAAAATGTGAAGAGATAAAGAAAACTAGAAAACGTAGATTTGATAGTAGGTGTATGATATGTTGACATATATGAATTAAATTCAAAGTTCATTTTATTTATCAAGAGATTACGGGCCTTACCGTTTACACTTCAAGATGAAAACGGAATGGACGACACGCCATGAAATTTCGTTTTACGAGTTAGAGAAAATGATGGGTTTTCAGGTAGAATGAACACTCTTCAAATAGAAATTATGAATGAAAATTAACTTCTCCGTATCATATTAGTGTTGATTGTGAATGGAAAACTTTGCTTTCTTCATTTGGTAAAATAATCTCGTACAAAAATTGTGTCTGAAGATAATTTTATATTATAATGAGTAGTTTTAGTGAGAATATCGCAAAGTGTATAGAAAACAGGTCAAGTTAGGGTAAGAAAGACGTTCTTCAAGTAAATAAATAACGCCAAGTAAAAATTTTCATTCAGGTTTTAACAATTTAAAAGTGCCTTCGGGCCGAGTAGTAAGACTTGTTAAAAGCTTATTTCGTTTCCAGATATCGATACCGTATCTCTGTCATCGCGGATAAACTTCAATTCGTTTTTACCGTGGAGTGTATACGGAAATAAGGCCTTATAATTTAACTTTGATATCGTTCAAATACTAACAGTACTGAAATATTGATAAAATCATACATTCCCAAATAATAACATAGCGTTTATTCAGGTTTTTTTTTTCTGTAGGTATGTATGGTTTATTCAAGTTCCAATATGGTTTTAAATACTTTTCTGCTGCGTTGGTTGTTATTTGTTATTAGATTATAATTATATTGCTAACTGCTTTACGGTTGGAAAATAATTGAATGCTCTTCTCTGTTAGGTCGCTGCTATTATGCTATGCTAGATGGCAAAATAATCCCGAAAAGATGTAGGGTGGAAATTCCGATGCAATGTTTCCTTCTCTTCGGGAACACCGGACGTAATAGAAACGAAAATATACAAAAAAAATCCATTATAGAAATTATCGCTAAATTGAAATGTGAATGCAACAATTATTCAATTTTGAATATATTTGGCAACATATTTATCTTTGTTAATTTTGTTTGCAAGTGGTCCGAGTTTGACAGAAGTGGTGGTCCGGAATCGGCCCCCTATTGTCATGTCTCGTCTCAGGCTTCGTTTATTGCGATAGTTGTACCGTATTCGTTCGATTAATAATTGATTTCTGTATCGGGGATCACTAGTCACCAATATATACACAGTAGAATATAAATTGAAGCATTGTTTGTTTACAATGACATAAAGCTGCAAGGTCATCACCTGGTCTTATAGGAGGAGGAAGGAGAATAGAAGGAGTTACAGAGTATTGCTGTACGAATTTTCAAACGCGTTTTTCTCAAAACCATGTTTTTCAATTGGTGGTATCAATATATCAGGATCTACTCGACCGATTTGGCTGATATTTTTTATCAGCATTTAAAAATTAATTATCTAAAGCGTTACATGCCGTTTTGACGTAGAACTACGTCTTTCATTAAGGGTGCCAAATCAGAAAACAGGTCACGTTTTTATGAAATAAAGTTAATGTTAATAACTATTTTTGCCGCGAACAGATTTTGGCGATTTACATACTAAACGAATCGGAAATTCCCTAAGATTTGTTTAATATGCTATACATTGGAATCTCCTGGTTCGTAAATGGTTAAAATTCATGAAAACTTTAAGCGTTTTCATTTTTCCTTACATTTGTTCTGTCCATTTGCGTGCTTTCCAGAACAGAGCTGTCAATAACGAGCATTGAAGGGGAAATCGTAGGATTTAAAGTCTCCGCGAACAGAGGAAAAGAAGAAGATTGAAGGGGAACACTTGCCTAGAGTATAAACAGTGGATCTCGCTGAGGCAAACTTTTATCATTCCACTCCGACCGTCGACAGAGACGGACGTGTTTGGAGCTCCATTCATTACCTGATTTTTAAAAAGCTATTTATTTCTCTTTTCAGATTGTCTACCTGCGATTCATCAACTACCTGTCTGCCCTTGAGGACTACAACAATGGGGAAAACCCGGTCAACCGACCCAGGCATACCACATGGCACCAACAAACGACATCGATCGGACACCGGCAAGGAGCCAATATTAGAAAGAAACCGCTATGCTTTATTGGATGGCCATACCGAGGAGGAACCAACTACCGAGAAAGTAAATGTAGAGAAAAAGGTGAAAGTACCACCTTATTTTACAACATCGAGAGATATAGGAACTTTGAGGTCTGAACTGCTGGCGCTGAAATTGCAGCCAGTTTTTAAAATATGCAGCATCGGGATTAAAATCACTAGTCCCAACCTGGAGCAATATAAAATAATTGGATCATACCTGAAATCAAAAAATCATGAGTTTTACACTCACGATACGCCGTCTGAAAAACCATTTAAGGTGGTGTTGCGAGGTCTTCCTGCTATTGAGTTGGAGGATATTAAAAAAGATCTGGAACAATCATACAATATTCAGCCGTTAGCTGTATATCGGATGACTAGGCATAAAACGCCAGACAATGGGTATTCCAATGTTTTGTACCTGATCCACTTCAAGAAAGGATCAGCCAACATAACTCGCATAAGAGAAATCAGTGAGATCTTCAACATCTCGGTACAATGGGACCGATACAAACCTCAACATCGGGATGTAACGCAATGTTCAAATTGCCTTGGTTTCGGACACGGAACAAGAAACTGTCACATGAAAACTCGTTGTGGCAAGTGTGCTGCTGACCACCTAACAAGCACTTGCAGCCTTCCAGAAAAAGAACCTCGCAAATGCGTTAACTGTGGCGAAAGTCACCAAGCCACCAGCCGTAGCTGCACAAAACGTGCGGATTTTAAACGTATCTGGAAGCAAGCTACTGATAAAACACAGAATAGGAAGAAGGTTCCAGAATTTACTGACAAAGAGTTCCCTCCAATGGTTTCTCGCACGATTCCTGTTCTTCCTCCTCTTCCACTTCCTACAGGTCGCCCCCAAACGGCCTCTTCTAGCGAAAAGCCAAAAAAGGAGCAACCGAGCTATAGTAAGGTTGCAGCTATTGGTTTATCACCTACACCAAAACCTTCACCTCATTCCTCTTCTACTGAGGAGCTTTATAGCATGCAAGAACTTGCAACCCTGTTCTTGAACTAGATCGACAGACTAGAAGTTGTCGCAACCAACAGGAACAAGTACAAGTTATGCTACATTTTTATTATAACCATGGATCGGTCATCTCTAAGGCTAATTAATTGGAATGCCTGCTCTCTTAAGAGTAAGCTTATCGAGTTCACTGACTTCCTGGTGACAAACAGCATCGACGTAGCTATCGTTACTGAGACGCATCTTAAACCGAATATTAATATTCGAGTCCCGAATTATCGTCCATTGAGAATGGATCGTGCTGGTTCTGGTGGAGGAGGTGTTGCCTTAGCCATCAGAAATAACATCAGATATCGACTTTTGCCGTGTCTGAAACTCAACATCATCGAAGCTATTGGGGCGGAAATCACAACATCGATTGGGTCTATTATCGTGATTGCGGTCTACTATCCCAAACAGACGTCAATCAGAGATGGCTCAGCGTTGCTTCTTAAAAACGATATCATCAAGCTAACACGAAGGCAGTCGAAATACGTCATCGGCGGGGACATTAATGCTCGACATCAGTCCTGGGGAAACCAAAGGAGGAATCAATATGGAGTGACTCTAAATGATGATCTACAGTGTGGGCGCTACAGGATTCTTAGTCCAGCGACCCCCACTCGCATTTCTCGTTCTGGAGTACATTCCATAATTGATTTCTTCATTACCAACATGGATCGCCACATCGGTGATCCTATTGCCCTTAACGAGTTGAGTTCGGATCACTTCCCAGTGATGGTTGAATTGGGAGTGAATGTCGTAGTCAGGAGGCCACAATGTAGACGGGACCATCATCGTGCGAATTGGGTGGAATTCCAGCAGCTTATTGACAACAACATTGATCTCAATCAGCCTCTTGAATCTCCCGAAGATATCGAAGCAACAGTCAGCTCTATTCAAACTGCAGTTATTCAGGCTCGCCAAAACCACATCCCAGAAACGATTCAGGTGAGTGACTCTGTTCAAATTGATTCCATTACTAAACATTTGATTAGGCTTCGGAACCTCTATCGAAGGCAGTACCAACGTACTGGTATTCGAGAGAGGAAACGACAGTATAATCAGTTAACCAAGGTTATCCAGGCCAGAATGATTGATCTCCGTAACAAAAAATTCGCAAAAGATATTAGTAAACTTCCGAATAACTCCAAGCCTTTTTGGAGGCTCGCTAAAATTCTCAAGACCAAGTCTAATCCTATTCCTCCTCTTCTTCAACCTGACAATTCAGAACGATTGATAACACCTGCCGAAAAGGCTAATGCAATTGGCAACCATTTCGCTAGTTCACACAATCTTGGCCAGAACATTACAAGTCCATTTGAAGCTTCGGCGAATGATACTGTAAGGGCTATTGACAATATCCATTCTGTACCTCAAGAGAGTGAAATCATCTCGACTGCAGAGGTTATCTCGGTTATACGCTCGTTGAAGAATATGAAGGCCCCCGGCTTCGACAGTATATTTAACATTGAGTTGAAACATCTTAGTAACAACTTATATGAAATTATGACTTCTGTCTTCAACAGATGTCTATACTACTTCCTACTACTTCCCCTCGAGTTGGAAGTTGGCAAAAGTGATCCCGATACTAAAACCCGGAAAAGATCCTTCTTCTTCAAAGAGCTATCGACCAATTAGCCTTCTCCCAGCATTTTCGAAAGTATTCGAAAAAATTATATTAACGCGCATTCTTGCTTTTGCAGATGAGCACAATATATTTTTGGATGAGCAGTTTGGATTCCGAAAAGGTCACTCTACAATTCAGACGAAACAAGTCAGTTTCAAAATCATCTGCCATGGCACTTCTTGATGTTGAAAAAGCATTTGATAATGTTTGGCATAATGGTCTCATTTACAAGCTTCAGAACTTTGGTTTTCCTACATACTTGATAAAAATTATAAAAAAATATCTTTCTGATAGAGCGTTCAATGTTTCTATAAACAATATTTCATCAGAGAAATTCATTGTGAATGCAGGTGTTCCTCAAGGATCCATCTTGGGACCAATTCTTTTCAATATCTACACTTCATGCTTGGTTTTAAAGTCTGTGTTAGGGAACATTTTTCGATGAGAACAAAAGTCCCCCTACTTTCATGTATTTGCAATGCCGATTTCCCCAAGGCTGCTTGGTGTTGATGGCTGTATTAGGGAAACCGTAAATCGGGCCAATCAGAACGATGCAGTTAGGGCGTTTAGATAACGCCTAATATTTTACAGTTATTCAATTGTTTATCTAATGAAAAACAACATTTTGTTAGTTGCGATAGATGCGTAGAAATATTCCCTATCAAGTGATGCAAACATCTCTCCTATCCAGTAAGAAATGTTCGAGCTATAAGCATTCGAAATCTTTCATTTTTTCCTGCATGTTCTGTGTTTAGGTTTTCATTTTACCCTCCATATATTCCGGTTATACGTAGTCCCACGTCAAAACGGCAAATGGTTTTAAAAGTTATAGTTTCTGCAGCAAATTATTTATTGTGCATTCGTCTACATTCGAATTAAAGGTAAAACCTTGTAAAATTATATAGATTTCAATTTATAATTTTTCTCATTGATTTTTAAAGAGGTAAGCGGCCACAGGAGGTTACTCAGCTGGAGGTGCTGGAACCGGGTTTTGTGCCGCTTAAAGATAATTAACTGCCACATCCGCAGCAACCGGCCTGGGAGGAACCATTCGTGCCCGAGGAATGATATTTGGTCTCACTCCGTAAGCATTGTTGATCTGCTGAACGACAATTCTGCGAGCTTTTTCCAACCGATCGGTGTTATTGTTGCGGAAACAGCCGAGTTGATATAGATAGAGCAACACTCCTACGAAAACTACCGTTAAGCATCTTGCCGGAGACGAGTATAGATATACAGGTCGGACTCGATTATATGTGATTCGATTATATACAATTTTGGACTCGATTATATACAGCTTGGAAAAAAAAAATTTTCTAGCTTATTTCAAGAATGAAAGGAGAGCCTTTCAGCGTTAAGGTGATGTTTAAGTGGCTATTACATATGCAGTGGGGTAAAAATCGGGATTTTTTAAGATATTGCTTGAATTTTCACCAGGAATTGTTTAGATCGATATTGCAGCCAAATAATGAAAGATTCCAAATAATGAAAGAAAGTTGGGCGTCAAAGAACGAATTGTAGAGCGGTTAAAGAACTTCAATTTAATTGTTGCAAAACAATGTAGTTCAATTTAAAATTTTAGGATAAAATTAATAATAACACATTAAAAATTATTAACTTTGAAGTTTTTCACTTCCAAAATGTTATTAACATCCACTAATTGAGTTGTTCCACTACTAATCCTGTACTAATTTTTCTCATCTTGCAAATGAAATCATCAAAATTGTCTTCCTTAGCGTACTTTTTAATGTAGAGCCAGTTTGAAGCAACAGAGTCCGAAACAAAAAAAAACTATCTCTTCTCTGTTCTATAAACAAAATGTGGTAATATCTAATCGTTACTGAAAATAATCTGCCAGTTCCTCTGGGAATTTAAAATAACATTCAAGTGAAAGAGTTTATTTTAATGTTTTCTATCCATGTAACACTGTGACCAAATACATTTGGTTTTGTGATTTTTCAATCAATCGCAATTAACAGAATAGCTTCTGAAGATTATTCTTCCCTATCAGTAGAATATTTCCGTATCCAATATTGGATGCATAAAACCTTGTGTATCCAACGTAACACTCTCGTTTTCGAAGTCCCCCAAATATTCATTCATTCAGAATGAATTCAGATTCAAATTCAAACAAATGATCTCTAAATCAACGATAATCCTACGTCACCCTTGCGGTTATACCATAGATATAACCCACTTCCTGTTTTTCTTGTTGCTGATGCAGTGACGCTAACTGAAACTAGCACAATGTCGCTAGTACTAGCACAATGTCGCATAGACAAGAATTTTTACATTTTCCGGATTTTTTGCAAAAAGGGACTGCATAATAATTATGAAGAGGGTTGGCGATACAACCGAGCCTTGGGGAATTCCCCTTTCTTGGATTTTCAATGAAGATTTTGTGTTGTTGACTATGGCTCTGAGTTCTATTTTCTAGGAAACTTTTCACATAGAAACCTAGTCTTCCACGGATCACCCAGTCGAAGAGACTCTTCAATACTGGATATCTCCATGCTGATCAAATGCTTTACTTAGATAAAGTGATGCCACATCTGCGTGGTGATCTTTCTCAATAACGTCATGTACAATAGCCTGTAGATCTTCGAGGTGATCTTCTGTGCATTTTCCCGCACGAAAAGCGAACTGTCTTGGATCGAGCAGCTTATTAGACTCTAAAAAGGTCTTTAGGCGTCGATTTACTATCCTTTCTAGAACTTTTCCAACACAACTCAAAAGAGTCGAAAATTGTATAGAAGATGTTGGTTTTGACTACGTCTTTCATTTCTGTACCGGGGTGTTAGTTCAAAGTTTCTAAAACGAGAGAGTGACGCTGGACTGCAAGGTTTTGAACGTTAATACCTCTTTACCGGCTGGATGGAGTGGTATAATAATCACTTCATCCAAGAGATAAAATGTCAACGAATTATATGATTGTCACTTATCGGTTCAAAAGCTTAAAAATTGCTTTGAAAGCAAGCTATTGAAATCATAACAATCTTGCTCATTGATGATGATTGGTGATCGCAATGTGTTCCCGAACACGGTCACAAAATATAGGCACATGAAGAAACCATGATTTGTTTTGCTCGCTTGCATGAGCTTCGTATTACGGAATGGAGGAGTAGGCATGACAATATGGGGTTGCAGTAGAAATGAACACACTTTTAAAATCAAAATTATGAATGAGAATTAATTTTCCCAAACCAAATTAGTACTCTATGTAAATGAAAATCACTTTTGCTTGCAAGTAGTGAAAAAATATCATGCAAAAATTGTGTCTCTAGATAATTTTATATTATAATGTTATGTTCTGGTGAGAATATCTGAAAAATCTGAAAATCTTTTAAATTAGGGTCATAACGACGTACGTCTAATAGGTAAATAACACCAAGAAAAAAATTTCATACAAATTTTAGCAATTTAAAACTGCTTTAAGGGCGACTGATAGAGAATAGCTGGTCTCATACAAACTAATGTCGTATCCAGATGACACCATTCCACCGTCAACGCGAAAAGCAGACATACGCAAGGCGTGAGTACTTTCACTCGCATCGGTTTCTGTTCTGCTTTCGCATGGAACAGTCATGAAAAATTGTTTGCGTATGAATGTGTCCGAGCGAAGTAATATTCGCACCCATTTACGCATTCGGCTTGGTGTTCCCGTGATGTAATCCAATAGCATCAGTTTGACTTGGTGTTCCCGTGATGTAATCCAATAGCATCAGTTTGGCTTGGTGTTCCCGTGATGTAATCCAATAGCATTTGGATCCAAAAATGGTCCAGTCGGTAATTTTTCCGATCATAGAGAACAAACTCATTGCACCCCTGATACGCTCAAAATATTTCAAAAATCCAAATATTTGTCGAGTTGTTATCCAATCAATTTTAGATCGGAACCAATGACGGAGAGGTCGAGAGAGAACGCGGTTTTGGTCATAGAATACGTCAACGGCGATCGCTTCATAAGTTTTCCAACCAGTGCTTTAAACAATCTTTGGTTTTTAAATTACAACATACGAATCAACAAATTAGAAGAATAAAAAAATTGATTGTTCTATTGTACATACCTTTCAATTCATCGACAACAGACATGCTTTCATTGCTAGACAACGTATTTCCAGTATCAGAATTCTTTTGTTTTGAGCCTGTTTGTTGTGAAGGAACGTCATTTCGAATGGCTGAATTTTGTGCGATATCATCTAAAGATTTCTGGATGCAATCACCTGAAAATATACATGAGGGTAAAAAAGTATTTAATGAACATAGCCGGAAAATTACTTCATTTAATTAAAAAAAGTTAAGATAATTTAATCACAGTTGTTATCAATAACCTATTACAATGCAAATTGATTGGACAAAACACTTCAGTTTGTTTGTACTCATACATTTAGTTTACACACCGTCGGTTTCGTACAGAATCATACACGTTTTGTTTTACTTCTACAACTTTTTCGGACACGTTGCAGAGTTATGCTCACACAAACTGCGTCGTCAATCTAAGAACACACGGGAACTTCCGATCGGACACAATTTTTTCTTCACGCGAATTCTCGGGAAACAAAAACACACTTTTAGGTATAGTCTTTTTCTCTACACAAGCCAAAGGATAACTTCAAAAACACACAGCCCTCGGTTGAGTGCAATTTACGGCTGGAATTTTGCAATCGGCTGACTGCACACAAAAATTTTGAAGGTAGCACGGAAGCGGGATCGGTTGAGCCAACACGATGTAATCACCTAAGACAAGACGTGACAACTGGCTTCTTACTCTTCTTTCTGCATTTTCTTCGACCAAGTGCTAGATAACAGGGAAGCGAGATGTGAAGGTTGCCAAATGTTATAAAATTTCGGAAGATTATTTTCCCATGAAAAACATGTGTTCTTCGTATCATGTATTTTCTGAGTTGCATAATTTTTTTTGTATTAATCTTCCGACCGAATATCACATATTTTAAACAATAAGTATTTTCCTGTTATTTTGGTATCCAAAAAATAAAATGTGAAGAGATAAAGAAAACTAGAAAACGTAGATTTGATAGTAGGTGTATGATATGTTGACATATATGAATTAAATTCAAAGTTCATTTTATTTATCAAGAGATTACGGGCCTTACCGTTTACACTTCAAGATGAAAACGGAATGGACGACACGCCATGAAATTTCGTTTTACGAGTTAGAGAAAATGATGGGTTTTCAGGTAGAATGAACACTCTTCAAATAGAAATTATGAATGAAAATTAACTTCTCCGTATCATATTAGTGTTGATTGTGAATGGAAAACTTTGCTTTCTTCATTTGGTAAAATAATCTCGTACAAAAATTGTGTCTGAAGATAATTTTATATTATAATGAGTAGTTTTAGTGAGAATATCGCAAAGTGTATAGAAAACAGGTCAAGTTAGGGTAAGAAAGACGTTCTTCAAGTAAATAAATAACGCCAAGTAAAAATTTTCATTCAGGTTTTAACAATTTAAAAGTGCCTTCGGGCCGAGTAGTAAGACTTGTTAAAAGCTTATTTCGTTTCCAGATATCGATACCGTATCTCTGTCATCGCGGATAAACTTCAATTCGTTTTTACCGTGGAGTGTATACGGAAATAAGGCCTTATAATTTAACTTTGATATCGTTCAAATACTAACAGTACTGAAATATTGATAAAATCATACATTCCCAAATAATAACATAGCGTTTATTCAGGTTTTTTTTCTGTAGGTATGTATGGTTTATTCAAGTTCCAATATGATTTTAAATACTTTTCTGCTGCGTTGGTTGTTATTTGTTATTAGATTATAATTATATTGCTAACTGCTTTACGGTTGGAAAATAATTGAATGCTCTTCTCTGTTAGGTCGCTGCTATTATGCTATGCTAGATGGCAAAATAATCCCGAAAAGATGTAGGGTGGAAATTCCGATGCAATGTTTCCTTCTCTTCGGGAACACCGGACGTAATAGAAACGAAAATATACAAAAAAAATCCATTATAGAAATTATCGCTAAATTGAAATGTGAATGCAACAATTATTCAATTTTGAATATATTTGGCAACATATTTATCTTTGTTAATTTTGTTTGCAAGTGGTCCGAGTTTGACAGAAGTGGTGGTCCGGAATCGGCCCCCTATTGTCATGTCTCGTCTCAGGCTTCGTTTATTGCGATAGTTGCACCGTATTCGTTCGATTAATAATTGATTTCTGTATCGGGGATCACTAGTCACCAATATATACACAGTAGAATATAAATTGAAGCATTGTTTGTTTACAATGACATAAAGCTGCAAGGTCATCACCTGGTCTTATAGAAGGAGGAAGGAGAATAGAAGGAGTTACAGTATTGCTGTACGAATTTTCAAACGCGTTTTTCTCAAAACCATGTTTTTCAATTGGTGGTATCAATATATCAGGATCTACTCGACCGATTTGGCTGATATTTTTTATCAGCATTTAAAAATTAATTATCTAAAGCGTTACATGCCGTTTTGACGTAGAACTACGTCTTTCATTAAGGGTGCCAAATCAGAAAACAGGTCACGTTTTTATGAAATAAAGTTAATGTTAATAACTATTTTTGCCGCGAACAGATTTTGGCGATTTACATACTAAACGAATCGGAAATTCCCTAAGATTTGTTTAATATGCTATACATTGGAATCTCCTGGTTCGTAAATGGTTAAAATTCATGAAAACTTTAAGCGTTTTCATTTTTCCTTACATTTGTTCTGTCCATTTGCGTGCTTTCCAGAACAGAGCTGTCAATAACGAGCATTGAAGGGGAAATCGTAGGATTTAAAGTCTCCGCGAACAGAGGAAAAGAAGAAGATTGAAGGGGAACACTTGCCTAGAGTATAAACAGTGGATCTCGCTGAGGCAAACTTTTATCATTCCACTCCGACCGTCGACAGAGACGGACGTGTTTGGAGCTCCATTCATTACCTGATTTTTAAAAAGCTATTTATTTCTCTTTTCAGATTGTCTACCTGCGATTCATCAACTACCTGTCTGCCCTTGAGGACTACAACAATGGGGAAAACCCGGTCGACCGACCCAGGCATACCACATGGCACCAACAAACGACATCGATCGGACACCGGCAAGGAGCCAATATTAGAAAGAAACCGCTATGCTTTATTGGATGGCCATACCGAGGAGGAACCAACTACCGAGAAAGTAAATGTAGAGAAAAAGGTGAAAGTACCACCTTATTTTACAACATCGAGAGATATAGGAACTTTGAGGTCTGAACTGCTGGCGCTGAAATTGCAGCCAGTTTTTAAAATATGCAGCATCGGGATTAAAATCACTAGTCCCAACCTGGAGCAATATAAAATAATTGGATCATACCTGAAATCAAAAAATCATGAGTTTTACACTCACGATACGCCGTCTGAAAAACCATTTAAGGTGGTGTTGCGAGGTCTTCCTGCTATTGAGTTGGAGGATATTAAAAAAGATCTGGAACAATCATACAATATTCAGCCGTTAGCTGTATATCGGATGACTAGGCATAAAACGCCAGACAATGGGTATTCCAATGTTTTGTACCTGATCCACTTCAAGAAAGGATCAGCCAACATAACTCGCATAAGAGAAATCAGTGAGATCTTCAACATCTCGGTACAATGGGACCGATACAAACCTCAACATCGGGATGAAACGCAATGTTCAAATTGCCTTGGTTTCGGACACGGAACAAGAAACTGTCACATGAAAACTCGTTGTGGCAAGTGTGCTGCTGACCACCTAACAAGCACTTGCAGCCTTCCAGAAAAAGAACCTCGCAAATGCGTTAACTGTGGCGAAAGTCACCAAGCCACCAGCCGTAGCTGCACAAAACGTGCGGATTTTAAACGTATCTGGAAGCAAGCTACTGATAAAACACAGAATAGGAAGAAGGTTCCAGAATTTACTGACAAAGAGTTCCCTCCAATGGTTTCTCGCACGATTCCTGTTCTTCCTCCTCTTCCACTTCCTACAGGTCGCCCCCAAACGGCCTCTTCTAGCGAAAAGCCAAAAAAGGAGCAACCGAGCTATAGTAAGGTTGCAGCTATTGGTTTATCACCTACACCAAAACCTTCACCTCATTCCTCTTCTACTGAGGAGCTTTATAGCATGCAAGAACTTGCAACCCTGTTCTTGAACTAGATCGACAGACTAGAAGTTGTCGCAACCAACAGGAACAAGTACAAGTTATGCTACATTTTTATTATAACCATGGATCGGTCATCTCTAAGGCTAATTAATTGGAATGCCTGCTCTCTTAAGAGTAAGCTTATCGAGTTCACTGACTTCCTGGTGACAAACAGCATCGACGTAGCTATCGTTACTGAGACGCATCTTAAACCGAATATTAATATTCGAGTCCCGAATTATCGTCTATTGAGAATGGATCGTGCTGGTTCTGGTGGAGGAGGTGTTGCCTTAGCCATCAGAAATAACATCAGATATCGACTTTTGCCGTGTCTGAAACTCAACATCATCGAAGCTATTGGGGCGGAAATCACAACATCGATTGGGTCTATTATCGTGATTGCGGTCTACTATCCCAAACAGACGTCAATCAGAGATGGCTCAGCGTTGCTTCTTAAAAACGATAGCATCAAGCTAACACGAAGGCAGTCGAAATACGTCATCGGCGGGGACATTAATGCTCGACATCAGTCCTGGGGAAACCAAAGGAGGAATCAATATGGAGTGACTCTAAATGATGATCTACAGTGTGGGCGCTACAGGATTCTTAGTCCAGCGACCCCTACTCGCATTTCTCGTTCTGGAGTACATTCCATAATTGATTTCTTCATTACCAACATGGATCGCCACATCGGTGATCCTATTGCCCTTAACGAGTTGAGATCGGATCACTTCCCAGTGATGGTTGAATTGGGAGTGAATGTCGTAGTCAGGAGGCCACAATGTAGACGGGACCATCATCGTGCGAATTGGGTGGAATTCCAGCAGCTTATTGACAACAACATTGATCTCAATCAACCTCTTGAATCTCCCGAAGATATCGAAGCAACAGTCAGCTCTATTCAAACTGCAGTTATTCAGGCTCGCCAAAACCACATCCCAGAAACGATTCAGGTGAGTGACTCTGTTCAAATTGATTCCATTACTAAACATTTGATTAGGCTTCGGAACCTCTATCGAAGGCAGTACCAACGTACTGGTATTCGAGAGAGGAAACGACAGTATAATCAGTTAACCAAGGTTATCCAGGCCAGAATGATTGATCTCCGTAACAAAAAATTCGCAAAAGATATTAGTAAACTTCCGAATAACTCCAAGCCTTTTTGGAGGCTCGCTAAAATTCTCAAGACCAAGTCTAATCCTATTCCTCCTCTTCTTCAACCTGACAATTCAGAACGATTGATAACACCTGCCGAAAAGGCTAATGCAATTGGCAACCATTTCGCTAGTTCACACAATCTTGGCCAGAACATTACAAGTCCATTTGAAGCTTCGGCGAATGATACTGTAAGGGCTATTGACAATATCCATTCTGTACCTCAAGAGAGTGAAATCATCTCGACTGCAGAGGTTATCTCGGTTATACGCTCGTTGAAGAATATGAAGGCCCCCGGCTTCGACAGTATATTTAACATTGAGTTGAAACATCTTAGTAACAACTTATATGAAATTATGACTACTGTCTTCAACAGATGTCTATCACTTGGCTACTTCCCCTCGAGTTGGAAGTTGGCAAAAGTGATCCCGATACTAAAACCCGGAAAAGATCCTTCTTCTTCAAAGAGCTATCGACCAATTAGCCTTCTCCCAGCATTTTCGAAAGTATTCGAAAAAATTATATTAACGCGCATTCTTGCTTTTGCAGATGAGCACAATATATTTTTGGATGAGCAGTTTGGATTCCGAAAAGGTCACTCTACAATTCACCAGCTTCGTAGAGTATACAATATAATCAGACGAAACAAGTCAGTTTCAAAATCATCTGCCATGGCACTTCTTGATGTTGAAAAAGCATTTGATAATGTTTGGCATAATGGTCTCATTTACAAGCTTCAGAACTTTGGTTTTCCTACATACTTGATAAAAATTATAAAAAATTATCTTTCTGATAGAGCGTTCAATGTTTCTATAAACAATATTTCATCAGAGAAATTCATTGTGAATGCAGGTGTTCCTCAAGGATCCATCTTGGGACCAATTCTTTTCAATATCTACACTTCATGCTTGGTTTTAAAGTCTGTGTTAGGGAACATTTTTCGATGAGAACAAAAGTCCCCCTACTTTCATGTATTTGCAATGCCGATTTCCCCAAGGCTGCTTGGTTTTGATGGCTGTGTTAGGGAAACCGTAAATCGGGCCAATCAGAACGATGCAGTTAGGGCGTTTAGATAACGCCTAATATTTTACAGTTATTCAATTGTTTATCTAATGAAAAACAACATTTTGTTAGTTGCGATAGATGCGTAGAAATATTCCCTATCAAGTGATGCAAACATCTCTCCTATCCAGTAAGAAATGTTCGAGCTATAAGCATTCGAAATCTTTCATTTTTTCCTGCATGTTCTGTGTTTAGGTTTTCATTTTACCCTCCATATATTCCGGTTATACGTAGTCCCACGTCAAAACGGCAAATGGTTTTAAAAGTTATAGTTTCTGCAGCAAATTATTTATTGTGCATTCGTCTACATTCGAATTAAAGGTAAAACCTTGTAAAATTATATAGATTTCAATTTATAATTTTTCTCATTGATTTTTAAAGAGGTAAGCGGCCACAGGAGGTTACTCAGCTGGAGGTGCTGGAACCGGGTTTTGTGCCGCTTAAAGATAATTAACTGCCACATCCGCAGCAACCGGCCTGGGAGGAACCATTCGTGCCCGAGGAATGATATTTGGTCTCACTCCGTAAGCATTGTTGATCTGCTGAACGACAATTCTGCGAGCTTTTTCCAACCGATCGGTGTTATTGTTGCGGAAACAGCCGAGTTGATATAGATAGAGCAACACTCCTACGAAAACTACCGTTAAGCATCTTGCCGGAGACGAGTACAGGTCGGACTCGATTATATGTGATTCGATTATATACAATTTTGGACTCGATTATAAACAGCTTGGAAAAAAAATTTTTTCTAGCTTATTTCAAGAAGGAAAGGAAAGCCTTTCAGCGTTAAGGTGATGTTTAAGTGGCTATTACATGTGCAGTGGGGTAAAAATCGGGATTTTTTAAGATATTGCTTGAATTTTCACCAGGAATTGTTTAGATCGATATTGCAGCCAAATAATGAAAGATAGAAGTTGGGCGTCAAAGAACGAATTGTAGAGCGGTTAAAGAACTTCAATTTAATTGTTGCAAAACAATGTAGTTCAATTTAAAATTTTAGGATAAAATTAATAATAACACATTAAAAATTATTAACTTTGAAGTTTTTCACTTCCAAAATGTTATTAACATGCACTAATTGAGTTGTTCCACTACTAATCCTGTACTAATTTTTCTCATCTTGCAAATGAAATCATCAAAATTGTCTTCCTTAGCGTACTTTTTAATGTAGAGCCAGTTTGAAGCAACAGAGTCCGAAACAAAAAAAAACTATCTCTTCTCTGTTCTATAAACAAAATGTGGTAATATCTAATCGTTACTGAAAATAATCTGCCAGTTCCTCTGGGAATTTAAAATAACATTCAAGTGAAAGAGTTTATTTTAATGTTTTCTATCCATGTAACACTGTGACCAAATACATTTGGTTTTGTGATTTTTCAATCAATCGCAATTAACAGAATAGCTTCTGAAGATTATTCTTCACTATCAGTAGAATATTTCCGTATCCAATATTGGATGCATAAAACCTTGTGCATCCAACGTAACACTCTCGTTTTCGAAGTCCCCCAAATATTCATTCATTCAGAATGAATTCAGATTCAAATTCAAACAAATGATCTCTAAATCAACGATAGTCCTACGTCACCCTTGCGGTTATACCATAGATATAACCCACTTCCTGTTTTTCTTGTTGCTGATGCAGTGACGCTAACTGAAACTAGCACAATGTCGCTAGTACTAGCACAATGTCGCATAGACAAGAATTTTTACATTTTCCGGATTTTTTGCAAAAAGGGACTGCATAATAATTATGAAGAGGGTTGGCGATACAACCGAGCCTTGGGGAATTCCCCTTTCTTGGATTTTCAATGAAGATTTTGTGTTGTTGACTATGGCTCTGAGTTCTATTTTCTAGGAAACTTTTCACATAGAAACCTAGTCTTCCACGGATCACCCAGTCGAAGAGACTCTTCAATACTGGATATCTCCATGCTGATCAAATGCTTTACTTAGATAAAGTGATGCCACATCTGCGTGGTGATCTTTCTCAATAACGTCATGTACAATAGCCTGTAGATCTTCGAGGTGATCTTCTGTGCATTTTCCCGCACGAAAAGCGAACTGTCTTGGATCGAGCAGCTTATTAGACTCTAAAAAGGTCTTTAGGCGTCGATTTACTATCCTTTCTAGAACTTTTCCAACACAACTCAAAAGAGTCGAAAATTGTATAGAAGATGTTGGTTTTGACTACGTCTTTCATTTCTGTACCGGGGTGTTAGTTCAAAGTTTCTAAAACGAGAGAGTGACGCTGGACTGCAAGGTTTTGAACGTTAATACCTCTTTACCGGCTGGATGGAGTGGTATAATAATCACTTCATCCAAGAGATAAAATGTCAACGAATTATATGATTGTCACTTATCGGTTCAAAAGCTTAAAAATTGCTTTGAAAGCAAGCTATTGAAATCATAACAATCTTGCTCATTGATGATGATTGGTGATCGCAATGTGTTCCCGAACACGGTCACAAAATATAGGCACATGAAGAAACCGTGATTTGTTTTGCTCGCTTGCATGAGTGTTTGGGCATTGAGCTTCGTATTACGGAATGGAGGAGTAGGCATGACAATATGGGGTTGCAGTAGAAATGAACACACTTTTAAAATCAAAATTATGAATGAGAATTAATTTTCCCAAACCAAATTAGTACTCTATGTAAATGAAAATCACTTTTGCTTGCAAGTAGTGAAAAAATATCATGCAAAAATTGTGTCTCTAGATAATTTTATATTATAATGTTATGTTCTGGTGAGAATATCTGAAAAATCTGAAAATCGTTTAAATTAGGGTCATAACGACGTACGTCTAATAGGTAAATAACACCAAGAAAAAAATTTCAAACAAATTTTAGCAATTTAAAACTGCTTTAAGGGCGACTGATAGAGAATAGCTGGTCTCATACAAACTAATGTCGTATCCAGATGACACCATTCCACCGTCAACGCGAAAAGCAGACATACGCAAGGCGTGAGTACTTTCACTCGCATCGGTTTCTGTTCTGCTTTCGCATGGAACAGTCATGAAAAATTGTTTGCGTATGAATGCGTCCGAGCGAAGTAATATTCGCACCCATTTACGCATTCGGCTTGGTGTTCCCGTGATGTAATCCAATAGCATCAGTTTGGCTTGGTGTTCCCGTGATGTAATCCAATAGCATCAGTTTGGCTTGGTGTTCCCGTGATGTAATCCAATAGCATTTGGATCCAAAAATGGTCCAGTCGGTAATTTTTCCGATCATAGAGAACAAACTCATTGCACCACTGATACGCTCAAAATATTTCAAAAATCCAAATATTTGTCGAGTTGTTATCCAATCAATTTTAGATCGGAACCAATGACGGAGAGGTCGAGAGAGAACGCGGTTTTGGTCATAGAATACGTCAACGGCGATCGCTTCATAAGTTTTCCAACCAGTGCTTTAAACAATCTTTGGTTTTTAAATTACAACATACGAATCAACAAATTAGAAGAATAAAAAAATTGATTGTTCTATTGTACATACCTTTCAATTCATCGACAACAGACATGCTTCTGATACTGGAAATACGTTGTCTAGCAATGGCTAGACAACGTATTTCCAGTATCAGAATTCTTTTGTTTTGAGCCTGTTTGTTGTGAAGGAACGTCATTTCGAATGGTTGAATTTTGTGCGATATCGTCTAAAGATTTCTGGATGCAATCACCTGAAAATATACATGAGGGTAAAAAAGTATTTAATGAAAGTCATAGCCGGAAAATTACTTCATTTAATTAAAAAAAGTTAAGATAATTTAATCACAGTTGTTATCAATAACCTATTACAATGCAAATTGATTGGACAAAACACTTCAGTTTGTTTGTACTCATACATTTAGTTTACACACCGTCGGTTTCGTACAGAATCATACACGTTTTGTTTTACTTCTACAACTTTTTCGGACACGTTGCAGAGTTATGCTCACACAAACTGCGTCGTCAATCTAAGGACACACGGGAACTTCCGATCGGACACAATTTTTTCTTCACGCGAATTCTCGGGAAACAAAAACACACTTTTAGGTATAGTCTTTTTCTCTACACAAGCCAAAGGATAACTTCAAAAACACACAGCCCTCGGTTGAGTGCAATTTACGGCTGGAATTTTGCAATCGGCTGACTGCACACAAAAATTTTGAAGGTAGCAACGGAAGCGGGATCGGTTGAGCCAACACGATGTAATCACCTAAGACAAGACGTGACAACTGGCTTCTTACTCTTCTTTCTGCATTTTCTTCGACCAAGTGCTAGATAACAGGGAAGCGAGATGTGAAGGTTGCCAAATGTTATAAAATTTCGGAAGATTATTTTCCCATGAAAAACATGTGTTCTTCGTATCATGTATTTTCTGAGTTGCATAATTTTTTTTGTATTAATCTTCCGACCGAATATCACATATTTTAAACAATAAGTATTTTCCTGTTATTTTGGTATCCAAAAAATAAAATGTGAAGAGATAAAGAAAACTAGAAAACGTAGATTTGATAGTAGGTGTATGATATGTTGACATATATGAATTAAATTCAAAGTTCATTTTATTTATCAAGAGATTACGGGCCTTACCGTTTACACTTCAAGATGAAAACGGAATGGACGACACGCCATGAAATTTCGTTTTACGAGTTAGAGAAAATGATGGGTTTTCAGGTAGAATGAACACTCTTCAAATAGAAATTATGAATGAAAATTAACTTCTCCGTATCATATTAGTGTTGATTGTGAATGGAAAACTTTGCTTTCTTCATTTGGTAAAATAATCTCGTACAAAAATTGTATCTGAAGATAATTTTATATTATAATGAGTAGTTTTAGTGAGAATATCGCAAAGTGTATAGAAAACAGGTCAAGTTAGGGTAAGAAAGACGTTCTTCAAGTAAATAAATAACGCCAAGTAAAAATTTTCATTCAGGTTTTAACAATTTAAAAGTGCCTTCGGGCCGAGTAGTAAGACTTGTTAAAAGCTTATTTCGTTTCCAGATATCGATACCGTATCTCTGTCATCGCGGATAAACTTCAATTCGTTTTTACCGTGGAGTGTATACGGAAATAAGGCCTTATAATTTAACTTTGATATCGTTCAAATACTAACAGTACTGAAATATTGATAAAATCATACATTCCCAAATAATAACATAGCGTTTATTCAGGTTTTTTTTCTGTAGGTATGTATGGTTTATTCAAGTTCCAATATGATTTTAAATACTTTTCTGCTGCGTTGGTTGTTATTTGTTATTAGATTATAATTATATTGCTAACTGCTTTACGGTTGGAAAATAATTGAATGCTCTTCTCTGTTAGGTCGCTGCTATTATGCTATGCTAGATGGCAAAATAATCCCGAAAAGATGTAGGGTGGAAATTCCGATGCAATGTTTCCTTCTCTTCGGGAACACCGGACGTAATAGAAACGAAAATATACAAAAAAAATCCATTATAGAAATTATCGCTAAATTGAAATGTGAATGCAACAATTATTCAATTTTGAATATATTTGGCAACATATTTATCTTTGTTAATTTTGTTTGCAAGTGGTCCGAGTTTGACAGAAGTGGTGGTCCGGAATCGGCCCCCTATTGTCATGTCTCGTCTCAGGCTTCGTTTATTGCGATAGTTGCACCGTATTCGTTCGATTAATAATTGATTTCTGTATCGGGGATCACTAGTCACCAATATATACACAGTAGAATATAAATTGAAGCATTGTTTGTTTACAATGACATAAAGCTGCAAGGTCATCACCTGGTCTTATAGAAGGAGGAAGGAGAATAGAAGGAGTTACAGTATTGCTGTACGAATTTTCAAACGCGTTTTTCTCAAAACCATGTTTTTCAATTGGTGGTATCAATATATCAGGATCTACTCGACCGATTTGGCTGATATTTTTTATCAGCATTTAAAAATTAATTATCTAAAGCGTTACATGCCGTTTTGACGTAGAACTACGTCTTTCATTAAGGGTGCCAAATCAGAAAACAGGTCACGTTTTTATGAAATAAAGTTAATGTTAATAACTATTTTTGCCGCGAACAGATTTTGGCGATTTACATACTAAACGAATCGGAAATTCCCTAAGATTTGTTTAATATGCTATACATTGGAATCTCCTGGTTCGTAAATGGTTAAAATTCATGAAAACTTTAAGCGTTTTCATTTTTCCTTACATTTGTTCTGTCCATTTGCGTGCTTTCCAGAACAGAGCTGTCAATAACGAGCATTGAAGGGGAAATCGTAGGATTTAAAGTCTCCGCGAACAGAGGAAAAGAAGAAGATTGAAGGGGAACACTTGCCTAGAGTATAAACAGTGGATCTCGCTGAGGCAAACTTTTATCATTCCACTCCGACCGTCGACAGAGACGGACGTGTTTGGAGCTCCATTCATTACCTGATTTTTAAAAAGCTATTTATTTCTCTTTTCAGATTGTCTACCTGCGATTCATCAACTACCTGTCTGCCCTTGAGGACTACAACAATGGGGAAAACCCGGTCGACCGACCCAGGCATACCACATGGCACCAACAAACGACATCGATCGGACACCGGCAAGGAGCCAATATTAGAAAGAAACCGCTATGCTTTATTGGATGGCCATACCGAGGAGGAACCAACTACCGAGAAAGTAAATGTAGAGAAAAAGGTGAAAGTACCACCTTATTTTACAACATCGAGAGATATAGGAACTTTGAGGTCTGAACTGCTGGCGCTGAAATTGCAGCCAGTTTTTAAAATATGCAGCATCGGGATTAAAATCACTAGTCCCAACCTGGAGCAATATAAAATAATTGGATCATACCTGAAATCAAAAAATCATGAGTTTTACACTCACGATACGCCGTCTGAAAAACCATTTAAGGTGGTGTTGCGAGGTCTTCCTGCTATTGAGTTGGAGGATATTAAAAAAGATCTGGAACAATCATACAATATTCAGCCGTTAGCTGTATATCGGATGACTAGGCATAAAACGCCAGACAATGGGTATTCCAATGTTTTGTACCTGATCCACTTCAAGAAAGGATCAGCCAACATAACTCGCATAAGAGAAATCAGTGAGATCTTCAACATCTCGGTACAATGGGACCGATACAAACCTCAACATCGGGATGAAACGCAATGTTCAAATTGCCTTGGTTTCGGACACGGAACAAGAAACTGTCACATGAAAACTCGTTGTGGCAAGTGTGCTGCTGACCACCTAACAAGCACTTGCAGCCTTCCAGAAAAAGAACCTCGCAAATGCGTTAACTGTGGCGAAAGTCACCAAGCCACCAGCCGTAGCTGCACAAAACGTGCGGATTTTAAACGTATCTGGAAGCAAGCTACTGATAAAACACAGAATAGGAAGAAGGTTCCAGAATTTACTGACAAAGAGTTCCCTCCAATGGTTTCTCGCACGATTCCTGTTCTTCCTCCTCTTCCACTTCCTACAGGTCGCCCCCAAACGGCCTCTTCTAGCGAAAAGCCAAAAAAGGAGCAACCGAGCTATAGTAAGGTTGCAGCTATTGGTTTATCACCTACACCAAAACCTTCACCTCATTCCTCTTCTACTGAGGAGCTTTATAGCATGCAAGAACTTGCAACCCTGTTCTTGAACTAGATCGACAGACTAGAAGTTGTCGCAACCAACAGGAACAAGTACAAGTTATGCTACATTTTTATTATAACCATGGATCGGTCATCTCTAAGGCTAATTAATTGGAATGCCTGCTCTCTTAAGAGTAAGCTTATCGAGTTCACTGACTTCCTGGTGACAAACAGCATCGACGTAGCTATCGTTACTGAGACGCATCTTAAACCGAATATTAATATTCGAGTCCCGAATTATCGTCTATTGAGAATGGATCGTGCTGGTTCTGGTGGAGGAGGTGTTGCCTTAGCCATCAGAAATAACATCAGATATCGACTTTTGCCGTGTCTGAAACTCAACATCATCGAAGCTATTGGGGCGGAAATCACAACATCGATTGGGTCTATTATCGTGATTGCGGTCTACTATCCCAAACAGACGTCAATCAGAGATGGCTCAGCGTTGCTTCTTAAAAACGATAGCATCAAGCTAACACGAAGGCAGTCGAAATACGTCATCGGCGGGGACATTAATGCTCGACATCAGTCCTGGGGAAACCAAAGGAGGAATCAATATGGAGTGACTCTAAATGATGATCTACAGTGTGGGCGCTACAGGATTCTTAGTCCAGCGACCCCTACTCGCATTTCTCGTTCTGGAGTACATTCCATAATTGATTTCTTCATTACCAACATGGATCGCCACATCGGTGATCCTATTGCCCTTAACGAGTTGAGATCGGATCACTTCCCAGTGATGGTTGAATTGGGAGTGAATGTCGTAGTCAGGAGGCCACAATGTAGACGGGACCATCATCGTGCGAATTGGGTGGAATTCCAGCAGCTTATTGACAACAACATTGATCTCAATCAACCTCTTGAATCTCCCGAAGATATCGAAGCAACAGTCAGCTCTATTCAAACTGCAGTTATTCAGGCTCGCCAAAACCACATCCCAGAAACGATTCAGGTGAGTGACTCTGTTCAAATTGATTCCATTACTAAACATTTGATTAGGCTTCGGAACCTCTATCGAAGGCAGTACCAACGTACTGGTATTCGAGAGAGGAAACGACAGTATAATCAGTTAACCAAGGTTATCCAGGCCAGAATGATTGATCTCCGTAACAAAAAATTCGCAAAAGATATTAGTAAACTTCCGAATAACTCCAAGCCTTTTTGGAGGCTCGCTAAAATTCTCAAGACCAAGTCTAATCCTATTCCTCCTCTTCTTCAACCTGACAATTCAGAACGATTGATAACACCTGCCGAAAAGGCTAATGCAATTGGCAACCATTTCGCTAGTTCACACAATCTTGGCCAGAACATTACAAGTCCATTTGAAGCTTCGGCGAATGATACTGTAAGGGCTATTGACAATATCCATTCTGTACCTCAAGAGAGTGAAATCATCTCGACTGCAGAGGTTATCTCGGTTATACGCTCGTTGAAGAATATGAAGGCCCCCGGCTTCGACAGTATATTTAACATTGAGTTGAAACATCTTAGTAACAACTTATATGAAATTATGACTACTGTCTTCAACAGATGTCTATCACTTGGCTACTTCCCCTCGAGTTGGAAGTTGGCAAAAGTGATCCCGATACTAAAACCCGGAAAAGATCCTTCTTCTTCAAAGAGCTATCGACCAATTAGCCTTCTCCCAGCATTTTCGAAAGTATTCGAAAAAATTATATTAACGCGCATTCTTGCTTTTGCAGATGAGCACAATATATTTTTGGATGAGCAGTTTGGATTCCGAAAAGGTCACTCTACAATTCACCAGCTTCGTAGAGTATACAATATAATCAGACGAAACAAGTCAGTTTCAAAATCATCTGCCATGGCACTTCTTGATGTTGAAAAAGCATTTGATAATGTTTGGCATAATGGTCTCATTTACAAGCTTCAGAACTTTGGTTTTCCTACATACTTGATAAAAATTATAAAAAATTATCTTTCTGATAGAGCGTTCAATGTTTCTATAAACAATATTTCATCAGAGAAATTCATTGTGAATGCAGGTGTTCCTCAAGGATCCATCTTGGGACCAATTCTTTTCAATATCTACACTTCATGCTTGGTTTTAAAGTCTGTGTTAGGGAACATTTTTCGATGAGAACAAAAGTCCCCCTACTTTCATGTATTTGCAATGCCGATTTCCCCAAGGCTGCTTGGTTTTGATGGCTGTGTTAGGGAAACCGTAAATCGGGCCAATCAGAACGATGCAGTTAGGGCGTTTAGATAACGCCTAATATTTTACAGTTATTCAATTGTTTATCTAATGAAAAACAACATTTTGTTAGTTGCGATAGATGCGTAGAAATATTCCCTATCAAGTGATGCAAACATCTCTCCTATCCAGTAAGAAATGTTCGAGCTATAAGCATTCGAAATCTTTCATTTTTTCCTGCATGTTCTGTGTTTAGGTTTTCATTTTACCCTCCATATATTCCGGTTATACGTAGTCCCACGTCAAAACGGCAAATGGTTTTAAAAGTTATAGTTTCTGCAGCAAATTATTTATTGTGCATTCGTCTACATTCGAATTAAAGGTAAAACCTTGTAAAATTATATAGATTTCAATTTATAATTTTTCTCATTGATTTTTAAAGAGGTAAGCGGCCACAGGAGGTTACTCAGCTGGAGGTGCTGGAACCGGGTTTTGTGCCGCTTAAAGATAATTAACTGCCACATCCGCAGCAACCGGCCTGGGAGGAACCATTCGTGCCCGAGGAATGATATTTGGTCTCACTCCGTAAGCATTGTTGATCTGCTGAACGACAATTCTGCGAGCTTTTTCCAA